>NW_025747070.1:0-60000 GCF_021184085.1 Oncorhynchus gorbuscha
TAATAAACCCCATAATAAACCATTTCCCATAATAAACCTTCCTAATAATAAACCCCATAATAAACCCCATTATAAACCTTTCCATAATAAATCTTCCCGTAATAAACACCATAATAAACCTTCCCATAATAAACCTTCCCATAATAAACCCCATTATAAACCTTTCCATAATAAACCTTCCTGTAATAAACCCCATAATAAACCTTCCCATAATAAACCTTCCCATAATAAACCTTCCCATAATAAACCTTCCCATAATAAACCTTCCCATAATAAACCTTCCATAATAAACCCCATAATAAACCCCATAATAAACCTTCCCATAATAAACCCCATAATAAACCTTCCCATAATAAACCTTCCCATAATAAACCTTCCCATAATAAACCTTCCCATAATAAACCTTCCCATAATAAACCTTCCCATAATAAACCCCATAATAAACCCCATAATAAACCCCATAATAAACCTTCCCATAATAAACCCCATAATAAACCTTCCCATAATAAACCTTCCCATAATAAACCTTCCCATAATAAACCTTCCCATAATAAACCTTCCCATCATAAACCTTCCCATAATAAACCTTCCCATCATAAACCTTCCCATAATAAACCTTCCCATCATAAACCTTCCCATCATAAACCTTCCCGTAATAAACCCCATAATAAACCTTCCCATAATAAACCTTCCCATAATAAACCCCATTATAAACCTTTCCATAATAAACCTTCCTGTAATAAACCCCATAATAAACCTTCCCATAATAAACCTTCCCATAATAAACCCCATAATAAACCTTCCCATAATAAACCCCATAATAAACCCCATAATAAACCTTCCCATAATAAACCCCATAATAAACCTTCCCATAATAAACCCCATAATAAACACCATAATAAACCTTCCCATAATAAACCCCATAATAAACACCATAATAAACACCATAATAAACCCCATAATAAACCTTCCCATAATAAACCTTCCCATAATAAACCCCATAATAAACCTTCCCATAATAAACCTTCCCATAATAAACCTTTCCATAATAAACCCCATAATAAACACCATAATAAACCCCATAATAAACCTTCCCATAATAAACCTTCCCATAATAAACCCCATAATAAACCTTCCCATAATAAACCTTCCCATAATAAACCTTTCCATAATAAACCCCATAATAAACCTTTCCATAGCAGTTTCAAAGCCGTCTCCAGTAGAGGTTTTCAATGGCAGACTTATAGTGCAGTTCGATAGAAATGGCTCCTGGAAACGCACATGATAATGATCTCTGAACCAGCACTCCTGGTTCCTGTTCTGCCATGCTCTTATCAACTGACACGGTACAGTAGAAACTACTGCCTCCACTATACACTCCACCCTCCACCCTCCACTATACACTCCACCCTCCACCCTCCACCCTCCACTATACACTCCACCCTCCACTATACACTCCACCCTCCCCCTCCACTATACACTCCACCCTCCACCCTCCACTCCACCCTCCACTATACACTCCACCCTCCACCCTCCCCCCCTCCACTATACCTCCACCCTCCCCTCCACTATACACTCCACCCTCCACTATACACTCCACCCTCCACTATACCTCCACCCTCCACCCTCGCCCTCCACTATACACTCCACCCTCCACCTCCGCCCTCCACTATACACTCCACCCTCGCCCTCCACTATACACTCCACTCTCCCCTCCCCCTCCACTATACACTCCACCCTCCCCTCCACTATACACTCCACCCTCCACCTCCACTCCACACTCCACCTTCCACCCTCCACCTCCACTATACACTCCACCCTCGCCCTCCACTATACACTCCACCCTCCCCCTCCCCTATACACTCCCACCCTCCCCTCCACCCACTCCACCCTCCACTATACACTCCACCCTCCCCTCCACTATACACTCCACCCTCCCCCTCCACTATACACTCCACCCTCCCCACTCCCTATACACTCCACCCTCCACTATACACTCCACCCTCCCCCCTCCACTATACACTCCACCCTCCACTATACACTCCACCCTCCACCTCCACTATACACTCCACCCTCCACTATACACTCCACCCTCCCCCTCCACTATACACTCCACCCTCCCCCTCCACTATACACTCCACCCTCCCCCTCCACTATACACTCCACCCTCCCCTCCACTATACACTCCACCCTCCTCCACTATACACTCCACCCTCCCCCTCCCCCTCCACTATACACTCCCACCCTCCACCCTCCCCCTCCACTATACACTCAACCCTCCACCCTCTCCACTATACACTCCACCCTCCCCCTCCACTATACACTCCACCCTCCACCCTCCCCTCCACTATACACTCCACCATACCTCCACCCCCCCTCCACTATACACTCCACCCTCCCCTCCACTATACACTCCACCCTCCCCCCTCCACTATACACTCCACCCTCCCCTCCACTATACACTCCACCCTCCCCCTCCACTATACACTCCACCCTCCACCCTCCCCTCCACTATACACTCCACCCTCCCCCTCCCATGCACTCCCCTCCACCCTCCACTATACACTCCACCCTCCCCCTCCACTATACACTCCACCCTCCACTATACACTCCACCCTACCCCATGGCAAAATGTATAAAATTGCAAGAAAATAATTTGCTTTAAAACTGCAAAACGTTCTTTGCACCCCATGATAAAAATGTGTATAATTGCAGGAAATAAGAGCCCCTGAGCTACAGGACTGTTTCGCTAGCACAGACTAGAATATGTCCTACCAGACGAGCTAAATGCCTTCTATGCTAGCTTTCGAGGCAAGCAACACTGAACCATGCGTGAGAGCGCCATCTGTTCCCGGAAGACTGTGTGATCACGCTGTCCATAGTCGATGTGAGTAAGACCTTTAAACAGGTCAACATTCACAAGGCCGCAGGGCCAGACGGATTACCAGGACACGTACTCTGACATTTTCAACCTCTTACCGACCCAGTCTTTAATATCTACATGTTTCAAGCAGACCACCATAGTCCCTGTGCCCAAGAGAGCCAAGGTCACCTGTCTAAATGACTACCGCCCAGTAGCACTCCCAAGACAATGTCATCTTTCACCTCCTACCTGACTAACTCTACCAACACAAACCAACAGCCACTGTCTTTATCATCCTACCTGACTAACTCTACCTACAGACACTGTCTTTATCATCCTACCTGACTAACTCTACCTACAGACACTGTCTTTATCATCCTACCTGACTAACTCTACCTACAGACACTGTCTTTATCATCCTACCTGACTAACTCTACCTACAGACACTGTCTTTATAATCCTACCTGACTAACTCTACCTACAGACACTGTCTTTATCATCCTACCTGACTAACTCTACCTACAGACACTGTCTTTATCATCCTACCTGACTAACTCTACCTACAGACACTGTCTTTATAATCCTACCTGACTGATCCTAGCAACACAAAGAGCCTGCTGGGGATTTACTGTTGAGATGAGCTGAATTACAAACTACATCTGTTCATGTGACCTCAAGGGCTGCTTCCCAAACAACACCCTATTACCTACTTAGCGCAACAACTAGTCCTATTTGCCCGTGGTCAACAGTAGTGCACTATATGGGGAATAGAGTGCCGTTTGGGAAGCAGCCCCAGTTACAAAGCAGCAGAGGGTAAAGTATCACAGTGCTTCAATATTTAACAGCTTTTCAGAGGTGACTGGATCTGGGAGCTGTCAGTGGTGGAGGAGAGACTGCTGGGATATCATGACTCAACAGACATCAGGTATCAACACAGTGGAGAGGAGGCTGCTGGGATATCATGACTCAACAGACATCAGGTATCAACACAGTGGAGAGGAGGCTGCTGGGATATCATGACTCAACAGACATCAGGTATCAACACAGTGGAGAGGAGGCTGCTGGGATATCATGACTCAACAGACATCAGGTATCAACACAGTGGAGAGGAGACTGCTGGGATATCATGACTCAACAGACATCAGGTATCAACACAGTGGAGAGGAGACTGTTGGGATATCATGACTCAACAGACATCAGGTATCAACACAGTGGAGAGGAGGCTGCTGGGATATCATGACTCAACAGACTTCAGGGTTCAACACAGTGGAGAGGAGGCTGCTGGGATATCATGACTCAACAGACATCAGGTATCAACACAGTGGAGAGGAGACTGCTGGGATATCATGACTCAACAGACATCAGGTATCAACACAGTGGAGAGGAGGCTGCTGGGATATCATGACTCAACAGACTTCAGGTATCAACACAGTGGAGAGGAGGCTGCTGGGATATCATGACTCAACAGACATCAAGTATCAACACAGTGGAGAGGAGACTGCTGGGATATCATGACTCAACAGACATCAGGTATCAACACAGTGGAGAGGAGGCTGCTGGGATATCATGACTCAACAGACATCAAGTATCAACACAGTGGAGAGGAGGCTGCTGGTAATCAGAATGATTTCTCTGAACAGTACACTCTGAAACACCTAGACCCCCCGAACACAGCTCACTCTCCAACACATAGACCCCCCGAACACAGCTCACTCTCCAACACATAGACCCCCCCGAACACAGCTCACTCTCCAACACATAGACCCCCCCCGAACACAGCTCACTCTCCAACACATAGACCCCCCCGAACACAGCTCACTCTCCAACACATAGACCCCCCCGAACACAGCTCACTCTCCAACACATAGACGAACACAGCTCCCCCCCGAGACACAGCTCACTCTCCAACACATAGACCCCCGAACACAGCTCACTCTCCAACACATAGACCCCCCGAACACAGCTCACTCTCCAACACATAGACCCCCCGAACACAGCTCACTCTCCAACACATAGACCCCCCGAACACAGCTCACTCTCCAACACATAGACCCCCCGAACACAGCTCACTCTCCAACACATAGACCCCCCCCGAACACAGCTCACTCTCCAGATCCCAATCACCTGAATTCTGATCACCTGTTCACACACCTGTATGTCATTATCACACACTATTTAGTTCAGTTCTTTGCACCTCGTCACTGTGAGGTCTTGTTTGTCTTGATCCACATTCTATTCAGAACTCTGTTTATTTCCATATTACTCCTCCTGTGTGTCGTAGTTTTTGGCCATCCTCACTAACGACACCTGTTTGCCGATTCCCTGCCTGTACATTTGATACGATTTCCTGTCGTCAACCTCTTGCCTGATCTCCCGGACGACGTTACTAGCCTTTTCCCTGCCTGTACTGTTACGTTGTATGACCTTCTGCCTTCCCCTGGACCCAGCTACCTGCCCCTGGACCCAGCTACCTGCCCCTGGACCCAGCTACCTGCCTCCTCCTGTGTATGACCTTCTGCCTGCCCCTGGACCCAGCTACCTGCCCCTGGACCCAGCTACCAGCCCCTGGACCCAGCTACCAGCCCCTGGACCCAGCTACCTGCCCCTGGACCCAGCTACCAGCCCCTGGACCCAGCTACCTGCCCCTGGACCCAGCTACCTGCCTCCTCCTGTGTATGACCTTCTGCCTGCCCCTGGACCCAGCTACCTGCCCCTGGACCCAGCTACCTGCACCTGGACCCAGCTACCTGCACCAGGACCCAGCTACCTGGACCCAGCCCAGCCCCTACCTGCACCAGGACCCAGCTACCTGCCCCTGGACCCAGCTACCAGCCCCTGGACCCAGCTACCTGCACCAGGACCCAGCTACCTGCACCTGGACCCAGCTACCTGCACCTGGACCCAGCTACCTGCACCAGGACCCAGCTACCTGCACCTGGACCCAGCTACCTGCACCTGGACCCAGCTACCTGCACCAGGACCCAGCAACCTGCCTCCTCCTGTGTATGACCTTCTGCCTGCCCCTGGACCCAGCTACCTGCCTCCTCCTGTGGTCCTCTACAATAAACACCAGCTGCGCCCTGCGCTTGAAACCAGTCTCCCATCGTGTTCACTACAAGTACTGTAATCAGAATGGTTTCTCTGAACATACACTATAGTGATGACAACAACACTAGAATACACTAACAGTACTCTATCTGTTAAGGACACTTGGGCTATCTGTATTTAGCTAGATAGTTCACTCAGAAGGAAATGTCATTACTGGAATCCATAATCTAGATTCTAGCATGAATGACTGTGTCCAACTCAGTCCTTAACCCAATGTGCTTTCACAAAATGGTGGTTGGTGACACGGGATACCCAGTAATTAGTTCTGAGTTCTGACTAGTTTCTACTGAGCTGTGGCTACAGACTGCCTATAAACAGACACACCCACATGGGCAGACACACCCACACGGGCAGACACACCCACATGGGCAGACACACCCACACTGGCAGACACACCCACATGTCAGACACATCCACATGGCCAGACACACCCACACGGGCAGACACACCCACATGGCCAGACACACCCACATGGTCACAAGCACATGGCCAGACACACCCACACGGGCAGACACACCCACATGGCCAGACACACCCACATGGTCACAAGCACATGGCCAGACACACCCACATGGGCAGACACACCCACATGGTCAGACACACTCACATGGTCAGACACACCCACATGGTCAGACACACCCACATGGTCAGACACACCCACATGTCAGAAACCCACACAAAGCCTGTAACTACGGCCCTCTGGTTCTGGAGAACAGTTAGTGAAACCCACACAAAGCCTGTAACTACGGCCCTCTGGTTCTGGAGAACAGTTAGTGAAACCCACACAAAGCCTGTAACTACGGCCCTCTGGTTCTGGAGAACAGTTAGTGAAACCCACACAAAGCCTGTAACTACGGCCCTCTGGTTCTGGAGAACAGTTAGTGAAACCCACACAAAGCCTGTAACTACGGCCCTCTGGTTCGACCCTCTGGTTCTGGAGAACAGTAGTGAAACCCACACAAAGCCTGTAACTACGGCCCTCTGGTTCTGGAGAACAGTTAGTGAAACCCACACAAAGCCTGTAACTACGGCCCTCTGGTTCTGGAGAACAGTTAGTGAAACCCACACAAAGCCTGTAACTACGGCCCTCTGGTTCTGGAGAACAGTTAGTGAAACCCACACAAAGCCTGTAACTACGGCCCTCTGGTTCTAGAAAGGAGGAGAGAGGAGAGTGGTTGCTATAGAAACATACTGAACTATGGACTATTGTTCTGTCATGCTGCTGTGACACGCTATGATTGTGACACGCTATGATTGTGACACGCTATGATTGTGACACGCTATGATTGTGACACGCTATGGTTGTGACACGCTATGATTGTGACCCAAATGGAACCCTACTCCTTATAGTCCACTACTGTAGACAGAAGTAGTGCACTACATAGGGAAATAGAGTGTCATTTGGGACTCAGGGCTAACTCTGTCCTCCATACAGCCCCGTGGCTCCAGCCCCGCCCACATCATAACTCTGTCCTCCATACAGCCCCGTGGTTCCAGCCCCGCCCACATCATAACTCTGTCCTCCATACAGCCCCGTGGTTCCAGCCCCGCCCACATCATAACTCTGTCCTCCATACAGCCCGTGGCTCCAGCCCCGCCCACATCATAAGTGTTATTGCTTCGGGAACAATAACAGTAAAAGCCAACAAGCTGGAAATGTCTGAATGATGTTTATGTGTTCCTGCTATAACTACAGAGAACTAGTCACCCTGACATAAGACCTGCTATAACTACAGAGAACTAGTCACCCTGACATAAGACCTGCTATAACTACAGAGAACTAGTCACCCTGACATAAGACCTGCTATAACTACAGAGAACTAGTCACCCTGACATAAGACCTGCTATAACTACAGAGAACTAGTCACCCTGACATAAGACCTGCTATAACTACAGAGAACTAGTCACCCTGACATAAGACCTGCTATAACTACAGAGAACTAGTCACCCTGACATAAGACCTGCTATAACTACAGAGAACTAGTCACCCTGACATAAGACCTGCTATAACTACAGAGAACTAGTCACCCTGACATAAGACCTGCTATAACTACAGAGAACTAGTCACCCTGACATAAGGTCAGACCTGCTATAACTACAGAGAACTAGTCACCCTGACATAAGACCTGCTATAACTACAGAGAACTAGTCACCCTGACATAAGACCTGCTATAACTACAGAGAACTAGTCACCCTGACATAAGACCTGCTATAACTACAGAGAACTAGTCACCCTGACATAAGACCTGCTATAACTACAGAGAACTAGTCACCCTGACATAAGACCTGCTATAACTACAGAGAACTAGTCACCCTGACATAAGGTCAGACCTGCTATAACTACAGAGAACTAGTCACCCTGACATAAGGTCAGACCTGCTATAACTACAGAGAACTAGTCACCCTGACATAAGGTCAGACCTGCTATAACTACAGAGAACTAGTCACCCTGACATAAGGTCAGACCTGCTATAACTACAGAGAACTAGTCACCCTGACATAAGACCTGCTATAACTACAGAGAACTAGTCACCCTGACATAAGACCTGCTATAACTACAGAGAACTAGTCACCCTGACATAAGGTCAGACCTGCTATAACTACAGAGAACTAGTCACCCTGACATAAGACCTGCTATAACTACAGAGAACTAGTCACCCTGACATAAGGTCAGACCTGCTATAACTACAGAGAACTAGTCACCCTGACATAAGGTCAGACCTGCTATAACTACAGAGAACTAGTCACCCTGACATAAGACCTGCTATAACTACAGAGAACTAGTCACCCTGACATAAGACCTGCTATAACTACAGAGAACTAGTCACCCTGACATAAGACCTGCTATAACTACAGAGAACTAGTCACCCTGACATAAGACCTGCTATAACTACAGAGAACTAGTCACCCTGACATAAGACCTGCTATAACTACAGAGAACTAGTCACCCTGACATAAGACCTGCTATAACTACAGAGAACTAGTCACCCTGACATAAGACCTGCTATAACTACAGAGAACTAGTCACCCTGACATAAGACCTGCTATAACTACAGAGAACTAGTCACCCTGACATAAGACCTGCTATAACTACAGAGAACTAGTCACCCTGACATAAGACCTGCTATAACTACAGAGAACTAGTCACCCTGACATAAGACCTGCTATAACTACAGAGAACTAGTCACCCTGACATAAGGTCAGACCTGCTATAACTACAGAGAACTAGTCACCCTGACATAAGACCTGCTATAACTACAGAGAACTAGTCACCCTGACATAAGACCTGCTATAACTACAGAGAACTAGTCACCCTGACATAAGACCTGCTATAACTACAGAGAACTAGTCACCCTGACATAAGACCTGCTATAACTACAGAGAACTAGTCACCCTGACATAGGTCAGACCTGCTATAACTACAGAGAACTAGTCACCCTGACATAAGGTCAGACCTGCTATAACTACAGAGAACTAGTCACCCTGACATAAGACCTGCTATAACTACAGAGAACTAGTCACCCTGACATAAGACCTGCTATAACTACAGAGAACTAGTCACCCTGACATAAGGTCAGACCTGCTATAACTACAGAGAACTAGTCACCCTGACATAAGACCTGCTATAACTACAGAGAACTAGTCACCCTGACATAAGACCTGCTATAACTACAGAGAACTAGTCACCCTGACATAAGGTCAGACCTGCTATAACTACAGAGAACTAGTCACCCTGACATAAGACCTGCTATAACTACAGAGAACTAGTCACCCTGACATAAGACCTGCTATAATTACAGAGAACTAGTCACCCTGACATAAGACCTGCTATAACTACAGAGAACTAGTCACCCTGACATAAGGTCAGACCTGCTATAACTACAGAGAACTAGTCACCCTGACATAAGACCTGCTATAACTACAGAGAACTAGTCACCCTGACATAAGGTCAGGCTTGGCCTGGGTTGTACTGGCTGTTTTGGTAACAAAACAAGAACAGGCACACACACACACACACACACACACACACACACACACACACACACACACACACACACACACACACACACACACACACACACACACACACACACACACACACACACACACACACACACACACACACACACACACACACACACACACACACACACACACACACACACACACACACACACGCAGGGGTTGTTTTCCTGGTCAGGATGGTAGAAACAGAACGGCGCTGTGGAGGGAGACGCTTTGAGAACAGCTCTTTGTCCTTAAAGAGGGAAACAATGAGGGAAGCCACAGCCTCTGTTCCAAATGGCACACTATTCCCTGTATCGTGCACTATGTAGGCAATGGGTCCTAGTCAAAAGTAGTGCACTATAAAGGGAATAGGGTGCCATTTGGGATGAACTTACAGTCAAGTGGGCTGATTGTTCCAGGACAAACAAAACTAGCATGAGGCATGCTATGCTGCTAACAGTCATAGACTACAACTGATTCATGATGCTATGCTGCTAACAGTCATAGACTACAACTGATTCATGATGCCAGATGCTGCTAACAGTCATAGACTACAACTGATTCATGATGCTATGCTGCTAACAGTCATAGACTACAACTGATTCATGATGCTATGCTGCTAACAGTCATAGACTACAACTGATTCATGCTAGACGATGCTAACAGTCATAGACTACAACTGATTCATGCCGGAATATGAAAACAAATATTTATTTCAGACCCATGTCTTTTGCCTTGTGTGACCTCTGTGTGCGTGTTCCTAGTCGTTAGGGCACAGTGCTCCGTGATGCCTTCTTAACTTCCTGATAAGTGGCCCTTCTCTGGTGTTCTGCCACAGGCAAACACACACCCTTTCTGGGAATGGGAGAGCCAGTGGTAATCAGGGACGATTTCATTCGTTACAATGAACACATTGACCCACTTCTATTGTGAGGCCGTTACGTCAATCCTGTGTGTGTGTGTGTGTATAACTGTGAGTGTGTGTGACATAAGACCTGTATGTGTGTGTGTGTAGTGTGTGTGTGTGTGTGTGTGTGTGTGTGTGTGTGTGTGTGTGTGTGTGTGTGTGTGTGTGTGTGTGTGTGTGTGTACAGTAGCTCCAGTACATATGTGGCCAAACAGCAGAATCTCCCCTCAGGCCCTAACTCTCATTATGTCACAGTAGCTGCTCTCTTATGTAAACACCCTCATTCACAGCCAGGAGAGACAGGGGAGACAGGGGAGACAGGGGAGGCAGGAGAGACAGGGAAGACAGGAGAGACAGGGGAGACAGGAGAGACAGGGGAGCCAGGAGAGACAGGAGAGACAGGGAACACAGGAGAGACATGGGAGAAAGGAGAGACAGGAGAGACAGGAGAGACAGGAGAGACAGGGGAGACAGGAGAGACAGGGGAGACAGGAGAGACAGGGGAGACAGGGGAGCCAGGAGAGACAGGAGAGACAGGGAACACAGGAGAGACAGGGGAGAAAGGAGAGACAGGAGAGACAGGATAGACAGGGAAGACAGGAGAGACAGGGGAGACAGGAGAGACAGGGGAGACAGGAGAGACAGGGGAGACAGGAGAGACAGGAGAGACAGGAGAGACAGGGGAGACAGGGGAGACAAGAGAGACAGGGGAGAGGAGAGACAGAAGAGACAGGAGAGACAGGGGAGACAGGAGAGACAGGAGAGACAGAGGAGACAGGGGAGACAGGGGAGACAGGAGAGACAGGGGAGACAGGAGAGACAGGAGAGACAGGGGAGACAGGGGAGACAGGGGAGAGGAGAGACAGGAGAGACAGGTAGTCAGGAGAGACAGAGGAGACAGGGGAGACAGGAAAGACGGGGGACACAGGAGAGACAGGGGAGACAGGAGGTCCCATGGGTCAAACACACAGATTATAACACTGTTAGAGAGGTCACACACACAGATTATAACACTGTTAGAGAGGTCAAACAAACAGATTATAACACTGTTAGAGAGGTCAAACACACAGATTATAACACTGTTAGAGAGGTCAAACACACAGATTATAACACTGTTAGAGAGATCAAACACACAGATTATAACACTGTTAGTTCATAGAGAGGTCAAACACACAGATTATAACACTGTTAGAGGTGTCAAACACACAGATTATAACACTGTTAGAGGTGTCAAACACACAGATTATAACACTGTTAGAGGTGTCAAACACACAGATTATAACACTGTTAGAGGTGTCAAACACACAGATTATAACACTGTTAGAGGTGTCAAACACACAGATTATAACACTGTTAGTTCATAGAGAGGTCAAACACACAGATTATATCACTGTTAGAGGTGTCAAACACACAGATTATATCACTGTTAGAGGTGTCAAACACACAGATTAAAACACTGTTAGTTCATAGAGAGTTCAAACACACAGATTATAACACTGTTAGAGAGATCAAACACACAGATTATAACACTGTTAGAGAGATCAAACACACAGATTATAACACTGTTAGAGAGGTCAAATACACAGATTATAACACTGTTAGAGAGGTCAAACACACAGATTATAACACTGTTAGAGAGGTCAAACACACAGATTATAACACTGTTAGAGAGGTCAAACACACAGATTATAACACTGTTAGAGAGGTCAAACACACAGATTATAACACTGTTAGAGAGGTCAAACACACAGATTATAACACTGTTAGAGAGGTCAAACACAGAGGTGGCGGTTTTAAAGAGATGCTCAGCACCAAACAAGTTCTGTAGGCTCTAGTTTTATCTCATCTTGACTATTGTCGGGTGATATTGGCCAAGTGCTACAAAGAAGGACCTAGAAAATCTGCAACAGAGAATCAGCTCTTGCTCTTTGATGGACACAGAGACCTAATGTCAGCAGTATGCATGTCAGCCTCTCTTGGGTCAGAGTTGAGAGGAGAGATTGACTGCATCAATTCTTGTTCAATTGTGAGAAAATTTTCTTGTGTTGAAAATTCCAAATTGACTGTACAATCGATTTACATATACCGTAGTTCTGACAGACATAGTTACTCCACCAGACAGGTCACCAGACAGGTCAACAGACAGGTCACCAGACAGGCAAACAGACAGGCCACCAGACAGGCCTCCAGACAGGTCACCAGACAGGTCAACAGACAGGTCACCAGACAGGTCAACAGACAGGTCACCAGACAGGCCACCAGACAGGTCACCAGACAGGCCACCAGACAGGCCACCAGACAGGTCACCAGACAGGCCACCAGACAGGTCACCAGACAGGCCACCAGACAGGCCACCAGACAGGTCACCAGACAGGCCACCAGACAGGTCACCAGACAGGTCAACAGACAGGCCACCAGATAGGTCACCAGACAGGTCACCAGACAGGTCACCAGACAGGTCAACAGACAGGCCACCAGACAGGCCACCAGACAGGTCACCAGACAGGTCAACAGACAGGCCACCAGACAGGTCACCAGACAGGTCACCAGACAGGTCACCAGACAGGTCACCAGACAGGTCAACAGACAGGCCACCAGACAGGCCACCAGACAGGCCACCCTTCACAGTCCCCAAATCCAGAACAAATTCAAGGAAACTCACAGGATTATATAGAGCCCTGAATGCATGGAACTCCATTCCATCTCAGATTACTCAAGCAAACAGCTAAATGAGCTTTAAAAAATGAATAAAACACATCACAACACCTCTCCTCTATCAGACCTAATTAACTCTGAGGCATATGGGGCGACAGGGTAGCCTAGTGGTTAGAGTGGAGGGGCGACAGGGTAGCCTAGTGGTTAGAGTGGAGGGGCGACAGGGTAGCCTAGTGGTTAGAGTGGAGGGGCGGCAGGGTAGCCTAGTGGTTAGAGTGGAGGGGCGACAGGGTAGCCTAGTGGTTAGAGTGGAGGGGCGACAGGGTAGCCTAGTGGTTAGAGTGGAGGGGCGACAGGGTAGCCTAGTGGTTAGAGTGGAGGGGCGACAGGGTAGCCTAGTGGTTAGAGTGTTGGACTAGTAACCGAAAGGTTGCAAGTTCAAATCCCCGAGCTGACAAGGTCTGTTGTTCTGCCCTGAACAGGCAGTTAACCCACTGTTCCCAGGCCGCCATTGAAAATAAGAATTTGTTCTTAACTGACTTGCCTAGTTAAATAAAGGTGAAATTTTAAAAAATATGGACCTGTACTCATGTGTAGAGTAACTGTCACCAGGTCTTTTTGTACACTATGTAGGGAATAGGGTGCCAGAATCCTACTGACCGTGGTCTAAAGTAGTGCACTATGTAGGGAATAGGGTGCTCAGTCCTGTGAGCTGTTCTTGTCTATTCCAAATGTTATGTATTATGTCATGTTCTATGTGGACCCCAGGAAGGTAGCTGCTGGTGGCAACAGTTAATGAGGATCCTAATAAACCCCAGGAAGAGTAGCCGCTGCTATGGCAACAGTTAATGAGGATCCTAATAAACCCCAGGAAGAGTAGCCGCTGCTATGGCAACAGTTAATGAGGATCCTAATAAACCCCAGGAAGAGTAGCCGCTGCTATGGCAACAGTTAATGAGGATCCTAATAAACCCCAGGAAGAGTAGCTGCTGCTATGGCAACAGTTAATGAGGATCCTAATAAACCCCAGGAAGAGTAGCTGCTGCTATGGCAACAGTTAATGAGGATCCTAATAAACCCCAGGAAGAGTAGCTGCTGCTATGGCAACAGTTAATGAGGATCCTAATAAACCCCAGGAAGAGTAGCTGCTGCTATGGCAACAGTTAATGAGGATCCTAATAAACCCCAGGAAGAGTAGCTGCTGCTATGGCAACAGTTAATGAGGATCCTAATAAACCCCAGGAAGAGTCTGTTCTTAATGGAGGATCCTAATAAACTGGCAACAGTTAATGAGGGCCTAATAAACCCCAGGAAGAGTAGCCGCTGCTATGGCAACAGTTAATGAGGATCCTAATAAACCACAGGAGGAGTACCGCTGCTATGGCAACAGTTAATGAGGATCCTAATAAACCCCAGGAAGAGTAGCCGCTGCTATGGCAACAGTTAATGAGGATCCTAATAAACCCCAGGAAGAGTAGTTAGCTGCTATGGCAACAGTTAATGAGGATCCTAATAAACCCCAGGAAGAGTAGCCGCTGCTATGGCAACAGTTAATGAGGATCCTAATAAACCCCAGGAAGAGTAAGCTGCTATGGCAACAGTTAATGAGGATCCTAATAAACCCCAGGAAGGTAGCTGCTGCTATGGCAACAGTTAATGAGGATCCTAATAAACCCCAGGAAGAGTAGCCGCTGCTTGGCAACCTAGTTAATGAGGATCCTAATAAACCCCAGGAAGAGTAGCCGCTGCTATGGCAACTGTTAATGAGGATCTAATAAACCCCAGGAAGAGTAGCTGCTGCTATGGACAGTTAATGAGGATCTAATAAACCACAGGAGGAGTAGCTGCTGCTATGGCAACAGTTAATGAGGATCCTAATAAACCACAGGAAGAGTAGCTGCTGCTATGGCAACAGTTAATGAGGATCCTAATAAACCCCAGGAAGAGTAGCTGCTGCTATGGCAACAGTTAATGAGGATCCTAATAAACCCCAGGAAGAGTAGCTGCTGCTATGGCAACAGTTAATGAGGATCCTAATAAACCACAGGAGGAGTAGCTGCTGCTATGGCAACAGTTAATGAGGATCCTAATAAACCACAGGAAGAGTAGCTGCTGCTATGGCAACAGTTAATGAGGATCCTAATAAACCCCTGGAAGAGTAGCTGCTGCTATGGCAACAGTTAATGAGGATCCTAATAAACCCCAGGAAGAGTAGCTGCTGCTATGGCAACAGTTAATGAGGATCCTAATAAACCCTAGGAAGAGTAGCTGCTGCTATGGCAACAGTTAATGAGGATCCTAATAAACCACAGGAAGTGTAGCTGCTGCTATGGCAACAGTTAATGAGGATCCTAATAAACCCCAGGAAGAGTAGCTGCTGCTATGGCAACAGTTAATGAGGATCCTAATAAACCCCAGGAAGAGTAGCCGCTGCTATGGCAACAGTTAATGAGGATCCTAATAAACCCCAGGAAGAGTAGCTGCTGCTATGGCAACAGTTAATGAGGATCCTAATAAACCCCAGGAAGAGTAGCTGCTGACTAAAATACTAAATACTAAATAGTCACATATATATAAATATATATATATATATATATATATATATAGTAGCTATATATATATATACTGCACCTAGTTAAAACACTGTTTATATCCATTATAGTCACATATATACTGTAGCTAGTTAAAACAATGTTTATATCCATTACAGTCACATATATACTGTAGCTAGTTAAAACACTGTTTATGTCCATTACAGTCACATATATACTGTAGCTAGTTAAAACACTGTTTATATCCAGTATAGTCACATATATACTGTAGCTAGTTAAAACACTGTTTATATCCATTATAGTCACATATATACTGTAGCTAGTTAAAACACTGTTTATATCCATTATAGTCACATATATACTGTAGCTAGTTAAAACACTGTTCAATCCAGTAAGTCACATATATACTGTAGCTAGTTAAAACACTGTTTATATCCAGTACAGTCACATATATACTGTAGCTAGTTAAAACAATGTTTATATCCATTACAGTCACATATATACTGTAGCTAGTTAAAACACTGTTTATATCCATTACAGTCACATATATACTGTAGCTAGTTAAAACACTGTTTATATCCATTACAGTCACATATATACTGTAGCTAGTTAAAACACTGTTTATATCCATTACAGTCACATATATACTGTACCTAGTTAAACACTGTTTATGTCCATTATAGTCACATATAACTCAGCTAGTTAAACACTGCACAGCTCTGTCACATATAGTCTGGCTAACTCAAAACCAATGGCTGAGGAACAGCTCTCGTCGAACAACAACAAACTCACGTCAACAAGGCACAGCTCTGTTTACACATCAGTCTAACCTCAACACAAGTCCTTTCTTTAATGGAGTAGCAGTTGTGTAATCACTGTGAACACATGAAACAGTCCCATGATCAATAGGCTCTGCCCTCTAGTAGTCTATCTAACTCATCTTAACCTGGCACAGCTCTGCTCTCGTCTAGTCTGGTCTAACTCATCTTAACCTGGCTCTGCTCTGCTCTCATCTAGTCTGGTCTAACTCATCTTAACCTGGCACAGCTCTGCTCTCGTCTAGTCTGGTCTAACTCATCTTAACCTGGCTCTGCTCTGCTCTCGTCTAGTCTGGTCTAACTCATCTTAACCTGGCTCTGCTCTCGTCTAGTCTGGTCTAACTCATCTTAACCTGGCTCTGCTCTCGTCTAGTCTGGTCTAACTCATCTTAACCTGGCTCTGCTCTGCTCTCGTCTAGTCTGGTCTAACTCATCTTAACCTGGCTCTGTTCTGCTCTCGTCTAGTCTGGTCTAACTCATCTTAACCTGGCACAGCTCTGATCTCGTCTAGTCTGGTCTAACTCATCTTAACCTGGCTCTGCTCTGCTCTCGTCTAGTCTGGTCTAACTCACCTTACCCTGGCTCTGCTCTGCTCTCGTCTAGTCTGTTCTAACTCATCTTAACCTGGCTCTGCTCTGCTCTCGTCTAGTCTGGTCTAACTCATCTTAACCTGGCTCTGCTCTGCTCTCGTCTAGTCTGGTCTAACTCATCTTAACCTGGCTCTGCTCTGCTCTCGTCTGTTCTAACTCATCTTACCCTGGCTCTGCTCTGCTCTCGTCTAGTCTATCTAACACATCTTAACCTGGCTCTGCTCTGCTCTCGTCTAGTCTGGTCTAACTCATCTTAACCTGGCTCTGCTCTGCTCTCGTCTAGTCTGGTCTGGTCTAACTCATCTTAACCTGGCTCTGCTCTGCTCTCGTCTAGTCTGGTCTAACTCATCTTAACCTGGCTCTGCTCTACTCTCGTCTAGTCTGGTCTAACCCATCTTAACCTGGCTCTGCTCTGCTCTCGTCTAGTCTGGTCTAACTCATCTTAACCCGGCTCCACTCTGCTCTCGTCTAGTCTTTAACCTCACCCTGTTCTTCTCTGCTGTGGCCACTTCATGGCTAGGATTCAACCCTTGGAGCGCTGTCCACAATGCAGCTTTTAAAAGTGATGTTTACGTGTTTTTGCGGGGATCGAAGTCACTGTAAATACTGCCCAATGGGAAAAGCCCTTTTAAAAGCGATATTTACGTGTTTTTGCGGAGATCGTAGTCACAGTAAATACCGGCCAATGGGAAAAGCCCTTTTAAAAGCGGTGTTTGTGGAGACCGTAGTCACAGTAAATACCGCCCAATGGGAAAAGCCCTTTTAAAAGCAGTGTTTGTGGAGACCGTAGTCACAGTAAATACCGCCCAATGGGAAAAGCCCTTTTAAAAGCAGTGTTATGTTAATGTAACCCCGGCCTTAGTCTCTTCAACGCTAGTTAACGCTAGTAAACGCTAGTTAACGCTAGTAAACGCTAGTTAACGCTAGTAAACGCTAGTTAACGCTAGTAAACGCTAGTTAACGCTACAAGGAGGAGAAGGTTAACACAGCTAGTAAACAGTTAACCCCAACGGACGCTGCTAGCAATCACCATAATACCATGATAGTACTGGGGCTCAGAGATGATTTAATCTTTCTGTAGCTCAGTTGGTAGAGCATGGCGCTTGTAACGCCAGGGTAGTGGGTTCGATCCCCGGGACCACCCATACGTAGAATGTATGCACACATGACTGTAAGTCGCTTTGGATAAAAGCGTCTGCTAAATGGCATATATTATTATTATTATTATTGACCACAGAGAGTCAGGCCACCAGGGTTAACACCCCTACTCATATGACAAGTACCATGGGCTCTTTAGTGTCCACAGAGAGTCAGGCCACCAGGGTTAACACCCCTACTCATATGATAAGTACCATGGACTCTTTAGTGGTCCTTCTGTAGCTCAGTTGGTAGAGCATGGCGCTTGTAATGCCAGGGTAGTGGGTTCGATCCCCGGGACCACCCATACGTAGAATGTATGCACACATGACTGTAAGTCGCTTTGGATAAAAGTGTCTGCTAAATGGCATATATTATTAATCCAAAGAGTTTTACCCAGAACACATTATACATTAATGTGACAAAACGCTCAACTGTGGTGCTGTTGACAACACAAAGCTTTAATGAACGACGCCATCGGATGCACAATGGCACCAGTCCCAGAGGCCAGAGGCCTCGCCAACGCTGATGTTTTGATGAAACTGGCTCTCACAGAGGGCTCAGAGGAGACACAACAGCCTGGGAGTGGTGTTGGTGACAATGAGGAACAGGGCTCAGAGGAGACACAACAGCCTGGGAGTGGTGTTGGTGACAATGAGGAACAGGGCTCAGAGGAGACACAACAGCCTGGGAGTGGTGTTGGTTACAATGAGGAACAGGGCTCAGAGGAGACACAACAGCCTGGGAGTGGTGTTGGTGACAATGAGGAACAGGGCTCAGAGGAGACACAACAGCCTGGGAGTGGTGTTGGTTACAATGAGGAACAGGGCTCAGAGGAGACACAACAGCCTGGGAGTGGTGTTGGTTACAATGAGGAACAGGGCTCAGAGACACAACAGCCTGGGAGTGGTGTTGGTTACAATGAGGAACAGGGCTCAGAGGAGACACAACAGCCTGGGAGTGGTGTTGGTTACAATGAGGAACAGGGCTCAGAGGAGACACAACAGCCTGGGAGTGGTGTTGGTGACAATGAGGAACAGGGCTCAGAGGAGACACAACAGCCTGGGAGTGGTGTTGGTTACAATGAGGAACAGGGCTCAGAGACACAACAGCCTGGGAGTGGTGTTGGTGACAATGAGGAACAGGGCTCAGAGGAGACACAACAGCCTGGGAGTGGTGTTGGTTACAATGAGGAACAGGGCTCAGAGACACAACAGCCTGGGAGTGGTGTTGGTTACAATGAGGAACAGGGCTCAGAGGAGACACAACAGCCTGGGAGTGGTGTTGGTTACAATGAGGAACAGGGCTCAGAGACACAACAGCCTGGGAGTGGTGTTGGTTACAATGAGGAACAGGGCTCAGAGACACAACAGCCTGGGAGTGGTGTTGGTGACAATGAGGAACAGGGCTCAGAGACACAACAGCCTGGGAGTGGTGTTGGTGACAATGAGGAACAGGGCTCAGAGACACACAACAGTACCCCCTCCTCCTCTCCATCTCTCTTCTCCTATCCCCCTCCTCCCTCAAGCCCTCCTTCTCTCCTCACCCCCTGCCCCCTCCATCTCTCCTCACCCTCTGCCCCCTCCATCTCTCCTCACCCTCTGCCCCCTCCTCCTCTCCATCTCTCTTCTCCTATCCCCATCCTCCCTCTCTCCCTCCCCCTCCTCCTCCCCTTCCCCCTCTCCTCACCCCCTGCCCCCTCCTTCTCTCCTCACCCCTGCCCACTCCTTCTCTCCTCACCCCCTGCCCCCTCCTTCTCTCCTCACCTCCTGCCCCCCTTCTCTCCTCACCCCCTGCCCACTCCTTCTCTCCTCACCCCCTGCCAACCCCTCCTTCTCTCCTCACCTCCTGCCCCCTCCTTCTCTCCTCACCCCCTGCCCACTCCTTCTCTCCTCACCCCCTGCCCCCTCCTTCTCTCCTCACCTCCTGCCCCCTCCATCTCTCCTCTCCCCCTGCCCCCTCCATCTCTCCTCTCCCCCTGCCCCCTCCATCTCTCCTCTCCCCTGCCCCCTCCATCTCTCCTATCCCCCTCCTCCCTCAAGCCCTCCTCTCCTCTCTCCCTCCTCCTCCTCCTCCCCTTCCTCCTCTCCTCTTCCCCTGCCCCCTCCTTCTCTCCTCACCCCCTGCCTCCTCCTTCTCTCCTCACCCCCTGCCCCCTCCATCTCTCCTTTCCCCCTCCATCCCTCCTCTCCTCTCCTCTCTCCCTCCCCCTCCTCCTCCCCTTCCTCCTCTCCTCTTCCCCTGCCCCCTCCTTCTCTCCTCACCCCCTGCCCCCTCCATCTCTCCTCACCCCCTGTCCCCTCCTTCTCTCCTCACCCCCTGCCCCCTCCTTCTCTCCTCACCCCCTGCCCCCTCCATCTCTCCTCTCCCCCTCCATCCCTCCTCTCCTCCATCTGCTGAATGCTCCTTTTCTTCCGTGGTGACATGGAGCCCAGACCATCTGATTCATTACTCTCAGTGTGAGTGTGCATGCATGCTTGCCTACGTGTGTGTGTGTGTGTGTGTGTGTGTGTGTGTGTGTGTGTGTGTGTGTGTGTGTGTGTGTGTGTGTGTGTGTGTGTGTGTGTGTGTGTGTGTGTGTGTGTGTGTGTGTGTGTGTGTGTGTGTGTGTGTGTGTGTGTGCCTACGTGCGTGCGTGTGTGTGTGTGTGTGTGTGTGTGCGTGCCTGCGTGTGTGTGTGTGTGTGTGTGTGTGTGTGTGTGTGTACAGTCTCGGAACCGTACAAACCTCCCAGTACAAAGTCAATATGGTGGGTCAGCAGGGAGAAAGACCTCTCTGTTTCAGTCAGTCTGTATCACACAGCTCATATACATTACAGTTGTTTTATTAGTAAGGACATATTCAACCTACCAGACGCAGGGCTGGGTCTGACTGGCTTTGACACATCAAACGCCCGTTTGCTTTCCTTCACGTGAAGTCCAATATGGTTAACTCTTTTCAGATGGAGAACAGATCACCTTCATCAATGGAGAATACTGGCAGAGTTAACCTGATGAGTTAACCTGATGAGAATACTGACTGAGTTAACCTGATGAGAATACTGGCAGAGTTAACCTGATGAGTTAACCTGATGAGAATACTGACTGAGTTAACCTGATGAGAATACTGGCAGAGTTAACCTGATGAGAATACTGACTGAGTTAACCTGATGAGAATACTGGCAGAGTTAACCTGATGAGAATACTGGCAGGGTTAACCTGATGAGAATACTGACTGAGTTAACCTGATGAGTTAACCTGATGAGAATACTGACTGAGTTAACCTGATGAGAATACTGGCAGAGTTAACCTGATGAGAATACTGACTGAGTTAACCTGATGAGAATACTGACAGAGTTAACCTGATGAGAATACTGACTGAGTTAACCTGATGAGTTAACCAAATGAGAATACTGACTGAGTTAACCTGATGAGAATACTGGCAGAGTTAACCTGATGAGAATACTGACTGAGTTAACCTGATTAGAATACTGACTGAGTTAACCTGATGAGAATACTGACTGAGTTAACCTGATGAGAATACTGACTGAGTTAACCTGATGAGAATACTGACTGAGTTAACCTGATGAGAATACTGACTGAGTTAACCTGATGAGTTAACCTGATGAGAATACTGACTGAGTTAACCTGATGAGAATACTGGCAGAGTTAACCTGATGAGAATACTGACTGAGTTAACCTGATGAGTTAACCTAATGAGAATACTGACTTTGTTAACCTGATGAGAATACTGACTGAGTTAACCTGATGAGAATACTGACTGAGTTAACCTGATGAGTTAACCTGATGATAATACTGGCAGAGTTAACCTGATGAGAATACTGACTGAGTTAACCTGATGAGAATACTGACTGAGTTAACCTGATGAGTTAACCTAATGAGAATACTGACTTTGTTAACCTGATGAGAATACTGACTGAGTTAACCTGATGAGAATACTGACTGAGTTAACCTGATGAGTTAACCTGATGATAATACTGGCAGAGTTAACCTGATGAGAATACTGACTGAGTTAACCTGATGAGAATACTGACTGAGTTAACCTGATTAGAATACTGGCAGAGTTTACCTGATGAGAATACTGACTGAGTTAACCTGATGAGTTAACCTGATGAGAATACTGACTGAGTTAACCTGATGAGAATACTGGCAGAGTTAACCTGATGAGAATACTGGCAGAGTTAACCTGTGAGAATACTGGCAGAGTAAACATGATGAGTTAACCTGATTAGAATACTGGCTGAGTTAACCTGATGAGAATACTGGCAGAGTTAACCTGATGAGAATACTGACTGAGTTAACCTGATGAGTTAACCTGATGAGAATACTGGCTGAGTTAACCTGATGAGAATACTGGCAGAGTTAACCTGATGATAATACTGACAGAGTTAACCTGATGAGAATACTGGCAGAGTTTGCCTGATGAGAATACTGACTGAGTTAACCTGATGAGTTAACCTGATGAGAATACTGACTGAGTTAACCTGATGAGAATACTGGCAGAGTTAACCTGATGAGTTAACCTGATGAGAATACTGACTGAGTTAACCTGATGAGAATACTGGCAGAGTTAACCTGATGAGAATACTGACTGAGTTAACCTGATGAGAATACTGGCAGAGTTAACCTGATGAGAATACTGGCAGGGTTAACCTGATGAGAATACTGACTGAGTTAACCTGATGAGTTAACCTGATGAGAATACTGACTGAGTTAACCTGATGAGAATACTGGCAGAGTTAACCTGATGAGAATACTGACTGAGTTAACCTGATGAGAATACTGACAGAGTTAACCTGATGAGAATACTGACTGAGTTAACCTGATGAGTTAACCTAATGAGAATACTGACTGAGTTAACCTGATGAGAATACTGGCAGAGTTAACCTGATGAGAATACTGACTGAGTTAACCTGATTAGAATACTGACTGAGTTAACCTGATGAGAATACTGACTGAGTTAACCTGATGAGAATACTGACTGAGTTAACCTGATGAGAATACTGACTGAGTTAACCTGATGAGAATACTGACTGAGTTAACCTGATGAGTTAACCTGATGAGAATACTGACTGAGTTAACCTGATGAGAATACTGACTGAGTTAACCTGATGAGAATACTGACTGAGTTAACCTGATGAGTTAACCTGATGATAATACTGGCAGAGTTAACCTGATGAGAATACTGACTGAGTTAACCTGATGAGTTAACCTAATGAGAATACTGACTTTGTTAACCTGATGAGAATACTGACTGAGTTAACCTGATGAGAATACTGACTGAGTTAACCTGATGAGTTAACCTGATGATAATACTGGCAGAGTTAACCTGATGAGAATACTGACTGAGTTAACCTGATGAGAATACTGACTGAGTTAACCTGATGAGAATACTGGCAGAGTTTACCTGATGAGAATACTGACTGAGTTAACCTGATGAGTTAACCTGATGAGAATACTGACTGAGTTAACCTGATGAGAATACTGGCAGAGTTAACCTGATGAGAATACTGGCAGAGTTAACCTGTGAGAATACTGGCAGAGTAAACATGATGAGTTAACCTGATTAGAATACTGGCTGAGTTAACCTGATGAGAATACTGGCAGAGTTAACCTGATGAGAATACTGACTGAGTTAACCTGATGAGTTAACCTGATGAGAATACTGGCTGAGTTAACCTGATGAGAATACTGGCAGAGTTAACCTGATGATAATACTGACAGAGTTAACCTGATGACAATACTGGCAGAGTTTGCCTGATGAGAATACTGACTGAGTTAACCTGATGAGTTAACCTGATGAGAATACTGACTGAGTTAACCTGATGAGAATACTGGCAGAGTTAACCTGATGAGTTAACCTGATGAGAATACTGACTGAGTTAACCTGATGAGAATACTGACAGAGTTAACCTGATTAGAATACTGACTGAGTTAACCTGATGAGAATAATGGCTGAGTTAACCTGATGAGAATACTGGCAGAGTTACCCTGATGATAATACTGACAGAGTTAACCTGATTAGAATACTGACTGAGTTAACCTGATGAGAATAATGGCTGGGTTAACCTGATGAGAATACTGGCTGAGTTAACCTGATGAGTTAACCTGATGAGAATACTGACTGAGTTAACCTGATGAGAATACTGGCAGAGTTAACCTGATGAGAATACTGACTGAGTTAACCTGATGAGAATACTGACAGAGTTAACCTGATTAGAATACTGACTGAGTTAACCTGATGAGTTAACCTAATGAGAATACTGACTGAGTTAACCTGATGAGAATACTGGCAGAGTTAACCTGATGAGAATACTGACTGAGTTAACCTGATTAGAATACTGACTGAGTTAACCTGATGAGAATACTGACTGAGTTAACCTGATGAGAATACTGACTGAGTTAACCTGATGAGTTAACCTGATGAGAATACTGACTGAGTTAACCTGATGAGAATACTGGCAGAGTTAACCTGATGAGAATACTGACTGAGTTAACCTGATGAGTTAACCTAATGAGAATACTGACTTTGTTAACCTGATGAGAATACTGACTGAGTTAACCTGATGAGAATACTGACTGAGTTAACCTGATGAGTTAACCTGATGATAATACTGGCAGAGTTAACCTGATGAGAATACTGACTGAGTTAACCTGATGAGAATACTGACTGAGTTAACCTGATGAGTTAACCTAATGAGAATACTGACTTTGTTAACCTGATGAGAATACTGACTGAGTTAACCTGATGAGAATACTGACTGAGTTAACCTGATGAGTTAACCTGATGATAATACTGGCAGAGTTAACCTGATGAGAATACTGACTGAGTTAACCTGATGAGAATACTGACTGAGTTAACCTGATTAGAATACTGGCAGAGTTTACCTGATGAGAATACTGACTGAGTTAACCTGATGACAATACTGGCAGAGTTTGCCTGATGAGAATACTGACTGAGTTAACCTGATGAGTTAACCTGATGAGAATACTGACTGAGTTAACCTGATGAGAATACTGGCAGAGTTAACCTGATGAGTTAACCTGATGAGAATACTGACTGAGTTAACCTGATGAGAATACTGACAGAGTTAACCTGATTAGAATACTGACTGAGTTAACCTGATGAGAATAATGGCTGAGTTAACCTGATGAGAATACTGGCAGAGTTACCCTGATGATAATACTGACAGAGTTAACCTGATTAGAATACTGACTGAGTTAACCTGATGAGAATAATGGCTGGGTTAACCTGATGAGAATACTGGCTGAGTTAACCTGATGAGTTAACCTGATGAGAATACTGACTGAGTTAACCTGATGAGAATACTGGCAGAGTTAACCTGATGAGAATACTGACTGAGTTAACCTGATGAGAATACTGACAGAGTTAACCTGATTAGAATACTGACTGAGTTAACCTGATGAGTTAACCTAATGAGAATACTGACTGAGTTAACCTGATGAGAATACTGGCAGAGTTAACCTGATGAGAATACTGACTGAGTTAACCTGATTAGAATACTGACTGAGTTAACCTGATGAGAATACTGACTGAGTTAACCTGATGAGAATACTGACTGAGTTAACCTGATGAGTTAACCTGATGAGAATACTGACTGAGTTAACCTGATGAGAATACTGGCAGAGTTAACCTGATGAGAATACTGACTGAGTTAACCTGATGAGAATACTGACTGAGTTAACCTGATGAGTTAACCTAATGAGAATAGTGACTTTGTTAACCTGATGAGAATACTGACTGAGTTAACCTGATGAGAATACTGACTGAGTTAACCTGATGATAATACTGACAGAGTTAACCTGATGAGAATACTGACTGAGTTAACCTGATGAGAATACTGACTGAGTTAACCTGATGAGAATACTGGCAGAGTTTACCTGATGAGAATACTGACTGAGTTAACCTGATGAGTTAACCTGATGAGAATACTGACTGAGTTAACCTGATGAGAATACTGACTGAGTTAACCTGTGAGAATACTGGCAGAGTAAACATGATGAGTTAACCTGATTAGAATACTGACTGAGTTAACCTGATGAGAATACTGACTGAGTTAACCTGATGAGTTAACCTGATGAGAATACTGACTGAGTTAACCTGTGAGAATACTGGCAGAGTAAACATGATGAGTTAACCTGATTAGAATACTGACTGAGTTAACCTGATGAGAATACTGGCAGAGTTAACCTGATGAGAATACTGACTGAGTTAACCTGATGAATTTACCTGATGAGAATACTGACTGAGTTAACCTGATGAGTTAACCTGATGAGAATAATGACTGAGTTAACCTGATGAGTTAACCTGATGAGAATACTGGCTGAGTTAACCTGATGAGAATACTGGCAGAGTTAACCTGATGAGAATACTGACTGAGTTAACCTGATGAGTTAACCTGATGAGAATACTGGCTGAGTTAATCTGATGAGAATACTGGCAGAGTTAACCTGATGATAATACTGACAGAGTTAACCTGATGAGAATACTGGCAGAGTTTACCTGATGAGAATACTGACTGAGTTAACCTGATGAATTAACCAGATGAGAATACTGACTGAGTTAACCTGATGAGAATACTGACTGAGTTAACCTGATGAGAATACTGGCAGAGTTAACCTGATGAGTTAACCTGATGAGAATACTGACTGAGTTAACCTGATGAGAATACTGACAGAGTTAACCTGATTAGAATACTGACTGAGTTAACCTGATGAGAATAATGGCTGAGTTAACCTGATGAGAATACTGGCAGAGTTAACCTGATGATAATACTGACAGAGTTAACCTGATTAGAATACTGACTGAGTTAACCTGATGAGAATAATGGCTGGGTTAACCTGATGAGAATACTGGCTGAGTTAACCTGATGAGTTAACCTGATGAGAATACTGACTGAGTTAACCTGATGAGAATACTGACTGAGTTAACCTGATGAGAATACTGACTGAGTTAACCTGATGAGAATACTGACAGAGTTTACCTGATGAGTTTACCTGATGAGAATACTGACTGAGTTAACCTGATGAGAATACTGACAGAGTAAACATGATGAGTTAACCTGATTAGAATACTGACTGAGTTAACCTGATGAGAATACTGGCAGAGTTAACCTGATGAGAATACTGGCTGAGTTAACCTGATGAGTTTACCTGATGAGAATACTGACTGAGTTAACCTGATGAGAATACTGGCTGAGTTAACCTGATGAGTTTACCTGATGAGAATACTGACTGAGTTAACCTGATGAATTTACCTGATGAGAATACTGACTGAGTTAACCTGATGAGTTTACCTGATGAGAATACTGACTGAGGTAACCGTATTACATGTGATGGGGCTCTACTGTACTCTGTTGTCACATTGTTGTACCGTCTCAGAATGGATGGTCAGCCGGTATGGAGCTGTCTCAGCACTAGTAACAACAGAGTAGTGGATCATGGTCCACGGTCTAGAGATGTGGTCCTTCTGTAGCTCAGTTGGTAGAGCATGGCGCTTGTAATGCCAGGGTAGTGGGTTCAATCCCCGGGACCACCCATACGTAGAATGTATGCACACATGACTGTAAGTCGCTTTGGATAAAAGTGTCTGCTAAATGGCATATATTATATATTATTATTATTATATCTAGTAACAACAGAGTAGTGGATCCTGGGACATGGTCTAAACCTAGTAACAACAGAGTAGTGGATCATGGTCCACGGTCTAGAGATCTAGTAACAACAGAGTAGTGAATCCTGGTCCACGGTCTAGAGATCTAGTAACAACAGAGTAGTGGATCCTGGTCCACGGTCTAGAGATCTAGTAACAACAGAGTAGTGAATCCTGGTCCACGGTCTAGAGATCTAGTAACAACAGAGTAGTGGATCATGGTCCACGGTCTAGAGATCTAGTAACAACAGAGTAGTGAATCCTGGTCCACGGTCTAGAGATCTAGTAACAACAGAGTAGTGGATCCTGGTCCACGGTCTAGAGATCTAGTAACAACAGAGTAGTGAATCCTGGTCCACGGTCTAGAGATCTAGTAACAACAGAGTAGTGAATCCTGGTCCACGGTCTAGAGATCTAGTAACAACAGAGTAGTGAATCCTGGTCCACGGTCTAGAGATCTAGTAACAACAGAGTAGTGGATCCTGGTCCACGGTCTAGAGATCTAGTAACAACAGAGTAGTGAATCCTGGTCCTGGTCCACAGTCTAGAGATCTAGTAACAACAGAGTAGTGGATCCTGGTCCACGGTCTAGAGATCTAGTAACAACAGAGTAGTGGATCCTGGTCCACGGTCTAGAGATCTAGTAACAACAGAGTAGTGGATCCTGGTCCACGGTCTAGAGATCTAGTAACAACAGAGTAGTGGATCCTAGTCCACGGTCTAGAGATCTAGTAACAACAGAGGACAAACACATGTTTCCATGGAGAGGAGAGGGGAGTCAGGGTGGATAACACTAGGGTTGGGTTTGTTTCCATGGAGAGGAGAGGGGAGTCGGGGTGGATAACACTAGGGTTGGGTTTGTTTCCATGGAGAGGAGAGGGGAGTCAGGGTGGATAACACTAGGGTTGGGTTTGTTTCCATGGAGAGGAGAGGGGAGTCAGGGAGGATAACACTAGGGATTGTAAAACACCTGGGTTAGCCCAACACACATCCTCACCCCCGCTCTCTACAGCCAGAACTCACAGTGAGTATCAATCTGTCTGTCATGTGGCCTGCCAACAGAGTGAAGGAACACACACTGACCTTCTGACTGAACGTTGGACTTTCTGCATCTGTAACCTGGCATGGTGTCTACAGGGGGAGGAAAAGGAAGAGAGAGATGCACAGGGAGAGAGAGACAGAAAGACCAAAGAAGAAAGAGAAACAGAAGAGAGAGAGAGGGAGAGAGAGAGAGAGACAGAGACAGAGACAGAGACAGAGACAGAGACAGAGACAGAGACAGAGACAGAGAGAGACAGAGACAGAGACAGAGACAGAGAGAGAGACATAAAGAGAGAGACAGAAGAGAGAGGGAGAGAGAGAGACAGAGACAGAGAGAAAAAGAGAGAGACATAAAGAGAGAGACAGAAGAGAGAGAGACAGAGATAGAGAGAGACAGAAAGACCAGAGAAGAAAGAGAGAGAGACTGAGACAGAGAGAGAGAGAGAGAGAGAGAGAGAGAGAGAGAGAGAGAGAGAGAGAGAGAGAGAGAGAGAGAGACAGAGACAGAGACAGAGAGAGAGAGAGAGAGAGAGAGAGAGAGAGAGAGAGAGAGAGAGAGAGAGAGAGAGAGAGAGAGAGAGAGAGAAAGACCAGAGAAGAAAGAGAGAGAGACTGGGAGAGAGAGAGACAGAGAGAGAGAGAGAGAGAGAGAGAGAGAGAGAGAGAGAGAGAGAGAGAGAGACAGAGAGACAGAGAAACAGAGACAGAGAGACAGAGAGAGAGAGAGAGAGAGAGAGAGAGAGAGAGAGAGAGAGAGAGAGAGAGCTGGGAGAGACAGATGGGAGGAGATGGACGACACACACTATTCAGAGCGAGTGAAAATGTGGATTTGGCAGTCAGACATCTAAACTATATCCCTAACGGCCCCCCTATTCCCTACATAGTGCACTACTTTTGACCAGAGCTCTATGGTCCCAGGTCAAAGGTAGTGCACTATATAGGGAATAGGATGCCGTTGGGGACGCCGCCCCACTTTGCTAAAGCCTGGCTACTGCTGCCTGTTGCTGAGTAAAAACTATGCTGATTCATCCCTTCTGGAGATGGAGGAGGGTGGATGAGGCTGGGGATTCGTGCTAAATGGTAGCCTATTCCCTATATAGTGCACAACGTTTGACCCAGGCCCATAGGGAATCCCTCAAAAACTGTGTTAGGGAACAGGGTGCCAATTTTGGACTCAAGGCTGGTACTTTTCCGTCTCTAATGCTCTTAATTAATAAAGCTGCTAGGGGCTTAAATGTATGTCCCCCAACTGGTCTGTGTCTTGGAGGGCTGGGAGAGAGGGAGGGAGTTGGGCAACGGGGGGGGGGGGGGGGCGGACTATTGACGAGAGTAAAGGGACATTTTCTAGAGGTTCTTCAGAGAGACAATACTGTCGTGTAAACGTCTGGAGAGCTACCTCCGGAGGTCGAGCACCACACTCGCCAGACAGTTGCTCCCCGCCGCCGAGCAGGGCGTTGGAAACAGAATTGTCTTGTTCCGATCAACACGCGTTTTCAGTGAAAATTGTAATAGCAGAGCGAAGCTTTTTGAAACAGCTGAAATGTAATAGACATTTTCCCTACATTTGAGTCTTTTTTTATTTAGTTTTTCCCTGAGCCTGTTACTGTACATTCTGAAATTACAGTAAGAGCCTGTTACTGTACATTCTGAAATTACAGTAAGAGCCTGTTACTGTACATTTTGAAATTACAGTAAGAGCCTTTTACTGTACATTCTGAAATTACAGTAAGAGCATGTTACTGTACATTCTGAAATTACAGTAAGAGCCTGTTACTGTACATTCTGAAATTACAGTAAGAGCCTTTTACTGTACATTCTGAAATTACAGTAAGAGCCTGTTACTGTACATTCTGAAATTGTAGTAAGAGCCTGCTACCGTACATTCTGAAATTACAGTAAGAGCATGTTACTGTAAATTCTGAAATTAGGGTAAGAGCCTGTTACTGTACATTCTGAAAATACAGTAAGAGCCTGTTACTGTACTTTCTGAAATTGTCGCAGTAGCTGCCGCCTGCCTGCCGGCTGCACTGAGCCACGTAAATCTATGGAAGCTCAAAAATGGTCGAGACATGTTAGTCAAAAATGTTTAGATACACAAGTCAAACTAAGTCAACATGTTGAGATATGAGATCATTCAAACAGAATATGTTTTCTCATGTGTAACATTGTCTGGTGATCTCAGAGGTGGCACCACAGGTCCCAGATTGCTGGGGGCTGGGGTGTTTTCCTGGGGCCCAGAGTTTTCCCTATTCTGGCAGGCTAAGCTAACCAGGGAAAACTCTGGGTACAACATAGTAACACATCAGTTGATGGGACCAGATTGTTTCTAACTAGGTCATATGGTTTTAAACTCCTGGCTAAACTCCTGGCTAAACTCCTGGCTAAACTCCTGGCTAAACTCCTGGCTAAACTCCTGGCTAAACTCCTGGTTAAACTCCTGGCTAAACTCCTGGTTAAACTCCTGGCTAAACAAACTCCTGGCTAAACTCCTGGCTAAACTCCTGGTTAAACTCCTGGTTAAACTCCTGGCTAAACTCCTGGCTAAACTCCTGGTTAAACTCCTGGCTAAACTCCTGGTTAAACTCCTGGCTAAACTCCTGGCTAAACTCCTGGTTAAACTCCTGGCTAAACTCCTGGCTAAACTCCTGGTTAAACTCCCGGTTAAACTCCTGGTTAAAATCTAACCACTAGGCTACCTGCTGGTTACTAGTCCAACGCTCTAACCACTAGACTACCTGCTGGTTACTAGTCCAACGCTCTAACCACTAGTCTACCTGCTGGTTACTAGTCCAACACTCTAACCACTAGGCTACCTGCTGGTTACTAGTCCAACGCTCTAACCACTAGACTACCTGCTGGTTACTAGTCCAACACTCTAACCACTAGGCTACCTGCTGGTTACTAGTCCAACACTCTAACCACTAGTCTACCTGCTGGTTACTGGCCCAACGCTCTGACCACTATTCTACCTGCTGGTTACTAGTCCAACACTCTAACCACTAGGCTACCTGCTGGTTACTAACCCAACGCTCTAACCACTAGGCTACCTGCTGGTTACTGGCCCAACACTCTAACCACTAGGCTACCTGCTGGTTACTAGTCCAACACTCTAACCACTAGGCTACCTGCTGGTTACTAGTCCAACGCTCTAACCACTAGTCTACCTGCTGGTTACTAGTCCAACATTCTAACCACTAGACTACCTGCTGGTTACTAGTCCAACACTCTAACCACAAGGCTACCTGCTGGTTACTAGTCCAATGCTCTGACCACTAGACTACCTGCTGGTTACTAGTCCAACGCTCTAACCACTAGTCTACCTGCTGGTTACTAGTCCAACATTCTAACCACTAGACTACCTGCTGGTTACTAGTCCAACACTCTAACCACAAGGCTACCTGCTGGTTACTAGTCCAATGCTCTGACCACTAGACTACCTGCTGGTTACTAGTCCAACGCTCTAACCACTAGACTACCTGCTGGTTCCTGGCCTAATGTTTTGCATGATATTGATAGAAAAGAAGCCTGGTTTGTTGTAATGTTGTAAAGCAGACCTGCTGTATTTTATATTCGTATTAGAGGGGTAAGAGTTCATTTCTGATAGGCCAACATTACTTGATAACTACACAATGAGTAACAATCATTTGGCTATATACACGGGGTACCATTACCGAGTCGATGGGCAGGGGTACAAGGTTATTGGTAGATAACTAGGAATACTTTTCAGCCAATGAGCTGAACGTTCCCGTCGCTACTGTGAATTGAAAACTGTATGTAAATATTATGTAAATATTATGTAAATGTTGTCCCGATAACTCTATAGAGTGAGAATCAGCCCTATAGTATTACCTCATTGGTCAACGTAGCAGGACTTCTGTATGTAAATATTATGTAAATGTAAATGTTGTCCCGATAACTCTATAGAGTGAGAATCAGCCCTATGGTATTACCTCATTGGTCAACGTAGCAGGACTTCTGTATGTAAATATTATGTAAATGTTGTCCCGATAACTCTATAGAGTGAGAATCAGCCCTATGGTATTACCTCATTGGTCAACGTAGCAGGACTTCTGTATGTAAATATTATGTAAATGTTGTCCCGATAACTCTATAGAGTGAGAATCAGCCCTATGGTATTACCTCATTGGTCAACGTAGCAGGACTTCTGTATGTAAATATTATGTAAATGTTGTCCCGATAACTCTATAGAGTGAGAATCAGCCCTATGGTATTACCTCATTGGTCAACGTAGCAGGACTTCTGTATGTAGCAGTTTCTGTGTGTGATTAGGGGGCGGAGGGAAGGGGAGTTTAAAGTGTTAGAGAGGAAGGATTGTCCCTCTGTGTTACCTAGGAGACTGGGAGACTGGACACTATGTTACCTTGTAGACTGGGAGACTGGACACTGTGTTACCTAGTAGACTGGGAGACTATGAGACTGGACACTGTGTTACCTAGTAGACTGGGAGACTATGAGACTGGACACTGTGTTACCTAGTAGTGGTAGACTGGGAGACTGGACACTGTGTTACCTAGTAGTGGTAGACTAGGAGACTGGACACTGTGTTACCTAGCAGTGGCAGACTGGACACTGTGTTACCTGGAAGACTGGGAGACTGGACACTGTGTTACCTAGTACACTAGGAGACTGGACACTGTGTTACCTAGTACACTAGGAGACTGGACACTGTGTTACCTAGTACACTAGGAGACTGGACACTGTGTTACCTAGCAGTGGCAGACTGGACACTGTGTTACCTGGAAGACTGGGAGACTGGACACTGTGTTACCTAGTAGACTAGGAGACTGGACACTGTGTTACCTAGCAGTGGAGACTAGGAGACTGGACACTGTGTTACCTAGCAGTGGAGACTAGGACACTGTGTTACCTAGCAGTGGCAGACTGGACACTGTGCTACCTAGTAGACTAGGAGACTGGACACTGTGTTACCTAGCAGTGGGAGACTGGACACTGTGCTACCTAGTAGACTAGGAGACTGGACACTGTGTTACCTAGCAGTGGGAGACTGGACACTGTGTTACCTAGCAGTGGGAGACTGGACACTGTGCTACCTAGCAGTGGGAGACGGGACACTGTGCTACCTAGCAGTGGAGACTAGGTGACTGGACACTGTGCTACCTAGCAGTGGGGACTAGGAGACTGGACACTGTGTTACCTAGTAGACTAGGAGACTGGACACTGTGCTACCTAGCAGTGGAGACTAGGAGACTGGACACTGTGTTACCTAGTAGACTAGGAGACTGGACACTGTGTTACCTAGTAGTGGCAGACTGTGAGACTGGACACTGTGCTACATAGTAATGGAGACTAGGAGACTGGACACTGTGGACAGGAAAGGGTTTTAATAGTAGTTTTGTGTGAAATATATGTAGCCTATGACTTGATGGGTTCTCGCAGGAAAATACCAGAGTCGGCCAGTCAATTGGAGAGCTGATTGTAAATTACAGAAGTAGAACCTATCCTTAGGATGCTTATTGAACCTAAACCCAAACCTCAAGACACTTCCTGGTGAGACGAACAGTTCAAACCTCAAGACACTTCCTGGTGAGACGAACAATTCAAACCTCAAGACACTTCCTGGTGAGACGAACAATTCAAACCTCAAGAGACTTCCTGGTGAGACGAACAATTCAAACCTCAAGAGACTTCCTGGTGAGACGAACAATTCAAACCTCAAGAGACGTCCTGGTGAGACGAACAATTCAAACCTCAAGAGACTTCCTGGTGAGACGAACAGTTCAAACCTCAAGACACTTCCTGGTGAGACGAACAATTCAAACCTCAAGAGACTTCCTGGTGAGACGTATGGTTCAAACCTCAAGAGACTTCCTGGTGAGACGAACAATTCAAACCTCAAGAGACTTCCTGGTCAAATGAAGGTGAGATAAAAGATTGCTGTAGCTGCATTATTCCGTGTGTGTGTGTGTGTGTGTGTGTGTGTGTGTGTGTGTGTGTGTGTGTGTGTGTGTGTGTGTGTGTGTGTGTGTGTGTGTGTGTGTGTGTGTGTGTGTGTGTGTGTGTGTGTGTGTAGCTCCACAGGGAAGAACCTCCTCATTTTCCTGGAAATGCCTGTCTGGTGACGGTCCTCTGTAACCTGAACCCTGCTGATGTTGGCCTCCACCGTGCACTGTGCTATGGTACAGACTGACTACTGTGCTATGGTACAGACTGACTACTGTGCTATGGTACAGACTGACTACTGTGCTATGGTACAGACTGACTACTGTGCTATGGTACAGACTGACTACTGTGCTATGGTACAGACTGACTACTGTGCTATGGTACAGACTGACTACTGTGCTATGGTACAGACTGACTACTGTGCTATGGTACAGACTGACTACTGTGCTATGGTACAGACTGACTACTGTGCTATGGTACAGACTGACTACTGTGCTATGGTACAGACTGGAGACTGACTACTGTGCTATGGTACAGACTGACTACTGTGCTATGGTACAGACTGACTACTGTGCTATGGTACAGACTGGAGACTGACTACTGTGCTATGGTACAGACTGACTACTGTGCTATGGTATAGACTGGAGACTGACTACTGTGCTATGGTACAGACTGGAGACTGACTACTGTGCTATGGTACAGACTGGAGACTGACTATTATGCTATGGTACAGACTGACTACTGTGCTATGGTACAGACTGGAGACTGACTACTGTGCTATGGTACAGACTGGAGACTGACTACTGTGCTATGGTACAGACTGACTACTGTGCTATGGTACAGACTGGAGACTGACTACGGTGCTATGGTACAGACTGACTACTGTGCTATGGTACAGACTGTAGACTGACTACGGTGCTATGGTACAGACTGACTACTGTGCTATGGTACAGACTGACTACTGTGCTATGGTACAGACTGGAGACTGACTACTGTGCTATGGTACAGGCTGTAGACTGACTACGGTGCTATGGTACAGACTGTAGACTGACTACGGTGCCATGGTACAGACTGACTACTGTGCTATGGTACAGACTGTAGGCTGACTACGGTGCTATGGTACAGACTGACTACTGTGCTATGGTACAGACTGGAGACTGACTACTGTGCTATGGTACAGACTGACTACTGTGCTATGGTACAGACTGACTAATGTGCTATAGTACAGCCTGAAGATTGACTACTGTGCTATGGTACAGACTGGAGACTGACTACGGTGCTATGGTACAGACTGACTACTGTACTATGGTACAGACTGGAGACTGACTACTGTGCTATGGTACAGACTGGAGACTGACTACTGTGCTATGGTGAAGACTGACTACTGTGCTATGGTACAGACTGTAGACTGACTACTGTACTATGGTACAGACTGGAGACTGACTACTGTGCTATGGTACAGACTGGAGACTGACTACTGTGCTATGGTACAGACTGGAGACTGACTACTGTGCTATGGTACAGACTGTAGACTGACTACTGTGCTATGGTACAGACTGGAGACTGACTACTGTGCTATGGTGCAGACTGAAGACTGACTACTGTGCTATGGTGCAGACTGACTACTGTACTATAGTACAGACTGAAGACTGACTACTGTGCTATAGTACAGACTGTAGACTGACTACTGTACTATAGTACAGACTGTAGACTGACTACTGTGCTATGGTACAGACTGACTACTGTGCTATAGTACAGCCTGAAGACTGACTACTGTGCTATGTTACAGACTGAAGACTGACTACTGTGCTATGGTGCAGACTGACTACTGTACTATAGTACAGACTGAAGACTGACTACTGTGCTATAGTACAGACTGTAGACTGACTACTGTACTATGGTACAGACTGAAGACTGACTACTCCACTATAGTACAGACTGAAGACTGACTACTCTACTATAGTACAGACTGAAGACTGACTACTCCACTATAGTACAGACTGAAGACTGACTATTCCACTATAGTACATACTGATGACTGACTACTCCACTATAGTACAGACTGAAGACTGACTACTCCACTATAGTACAGACTGAAGCCTGACTACTCCACTATAGTACAGACTGAAGACTGACTACTCTACTATAGTACAGACTGAAGACTGACTACTCCACTATAGCACAGACTGAAGCCTGACTACTCCACTATAGTACAGACTGAAGATTGACTACTGTGCTATGGTACAGACTGGAGACTGACTACGGTGCTATGGTACAGACTGACTACTGTACTATGGTACAGACTGGAGACTGACTACTGTGCTATGGTACAGACTGGAGACTGACTACTGTGCTATGGTGAAGACTGACTACTGTGCTATGGTACAGACTGTAGACTGACTACTGTACTATGGTACAGACTGGAGACTGACTACTGTGCTATGGTACAGACTGGAGACTGACTACTGTGCTATGGTACAGACTGGAGACTGACTACTGTGCTATGGTACAGACTGGAGACTGACTACTGTGCTATGGTACAGACTGTAGACTGACTACTGTGCTATGGTACAGACTGTAGACTGACTACTGTGCTATAGTACAGACTGAAGACTGACTACTGTGCTATGGTACAGACTGAAGACTGACTACTCCACTATAGTACAGACTGAAGCCTGACTACTCCACTATAGTACAGACTGAAGACTGACTACTCTACTATAGTACAGACTGAAGACTGACTACTCCACTATAGCACAGACTGAAGCCTGACTACTCCACTATAGTACAGACTGAAGACTGACTACTCTACTATAGTACAGACTGAAGACTGACTACTCCACTATAGTACAGACTGAAGCCTGACTACTCCACTATAGCACAGACTGAAGCCTGACTACTCCACTATAGTACAGACTGAAGACTGACTACTCTACTATAGTACAGACTGAAGACTGACTACTCCACTATAGTACAGACTGAAGACTGACTACTCTACTATAGTACAGACTGAAGACTGACTACTCTACTATAGTACAGACTGAAGACTGACTACTCTACTATAGTACAGACTGTACTACCTTACAAAGGGAAACCTCTGACTCAATAAGCCGGGTATCAACATGTGCTTTAGGAGTTAAACAAGAGAAAAACAGTGAACATCACAATTGTTCCCACAATCCCCCTCTGAGAGAGGCTCCTGTTAGCTCTCTCTCTCTGTTTCCAAAGGAGAGCAGTATGTTTCAAACCAATCCCTATTGCAACATCCTGTCCTGTATCACTGGTAAGTTACTGAAGATAGTGGAGATATATACGATGTTTAAAATGGGTGAAGTATCCCTTTAAAGTCCACAAAGGATACGCTATGTTCCAGTGTCAGCCATTTAAACTTGTTCTCAAGATTAGAGTTCTCCCTGTTTACCTTTCCAAATGGCACCCTATTCCCTATATAGTGCACTACTTTTGACCAGAGCCCTATTGACCAGGGCACCAAAGTAGTGCACTATGTAGGGAATAGGGTGCCATTTGGGATGTAGTTCCTTGTCTTTAGATCCTGAAAGGGAAGGGGAGGGTTGCTGGGCCGTCGTTAATTCTTAACTGACACCTCAAGTGTCTAAGTACCCGAAGCCCTGCGCTCCTCGGGGTTGTTGTGACTGTCTCTTACAGCAGACACACCTTGAAGATACTCAGACACTCATTATTACGTTGAGCACTTATCAGCAGACAGTCTGCTGCTATTCCATTGGCTCTCAGCTGTGTTCCGTGACTGGAGGGCACATAGAACAGAAGACTGCTGGTTACTAGTCCAACACTATTCCATTGGCTCTCAGCTGTGTTCCGTGACTGGAGGGCACATAGAACAGAAGACTGCTGGTTACTAGTCCAACACTATTCCATTGGCTCTCAGCTGTGTTCCGTGACTGGAGGGCACATAGAACAGAAGACTGCTGGTTACTAGTCCAACACTATTCCATTGGCTCTCAGCTGTGTTCCGTGACTGGAGGGCACATAGAACAGAAGACTGCTGGTTACTAGTCCAACACTATTCCATTGGCTCTCAGCTGTGTTCCGTGACTGGAGGGCACATAGAACAGAAGACTGCTGGTTACTAGTCCAACACTATTCCATTGGCTCTCAGCTGTGTTCCGTGACTGGAGGGCACATAGAACAGAAGACTGCTGGTTACTAGTCCAACACTATTCCATTGGCTCTCAGCTGTGTTCCGTGACTGGAGGGCACATAGAACAGAAGACTGCTGGTTACTAGTCCAACACTATTCCATTGGCTCTCAGCTGTGTTCCGTGACTGGAGGGCACATAGAACAGAAGACTGCTGGTTACTAGTCCAACACTATTCCATTGGCTCTCAGCTGTGTTCCGTGACTGGAGGGCACATAGAACAGAAGACTGCTGGTTACTAGTCCAACACTATTCCATTGGCTCTCAGCTGTGTTCCGTGACTATTTTTATACATTTGGACATTAATCAGCATAGCGATGTTAACCGATTCACTGCAACGTTTACATTTCAAGTTCAGTCAGGTTCTTACGAGTCAAAATACATTTTAAAGTCAAATGTCAATGAAGTCAATAAAGGTAAATAGACACAAACCAGCTTTCATTGACATTTGACACGCAAAAAAAAGCTTTTAAAAAGATAGGGAGTTCCTAGTACTTAAACGGCTTCACGCTAAGAGGGAACTCCCTGTTCTCTCTGCTCTGCTGCTACACACTGGAGTGGTGAGAAAGGTCCTGAGAGAGAGAGAGAGAGAGAGAGAGAGAGAGAGAGAGAGAGAGAGAGAGAGAGAGAGAGAGAGAGAGAGAGAGAGAGAGAGAGAGAGAGAGAGAGAGAGAGAGAGAGAGAGAGAGAGAGAGAGAGAGAGAGACAGAGACAGAGACAGAGACAGAGAGACAGAGAGACAGAGAGACAGAGAGAGAGAGAGCTACTTCGGGGACAAACTGTGTTGGCTGAGCCAGAGCTGAACTCAAATAACCCACATTCTCTGATTACCCAACGAGAGGAGAGCGAGACGAAAACATTATCTGACCGAGCCAGTTGCAGTGCTGAGCAGTCAAGAGCCAGGAGAGAGAGAGAGTATTGGGGAGAAAGAGACCTAAATAGTGTGAGAGACAGAGAGAGAGAGAGAGAGAGAGAGAGAGAGAGAGAGAGAGAGAGAGAGAGAGAGAGAGAGAGAGAGAGAGAGAGAGAGAGAGAGAGAGAGAGAGAGAGAGAGGAGAGAGAGAGAGAGAGAGAGAGAGAGAGAGAGAGAGAGAGAGAGAGAGAGAGAGAGACGGAGAGAGAGAGAGAGAGAGAGAGAGAGAGAGAGAGAGAGAGAGAGAGAGAGAGAGAGAGAGAGAGAGAGAGAGAGAGAGAGAGAGAGAGAGAGAGAGAAAGAGACCTAAATAGTGTGTGAGAGAGAGAGAGAGAGAGAGAGAGAGAGAGAGAGAGAGAGAGAGAGAGAGAGAGAGAGAGAGAGAGAGAGAGAGAGAGAGAGAGAGAGAGAGAGAGAGAGAGAGAGAGAGAGAGAGAGAGAGTATGGGGGAGAAAGAGACCTAAATAGTGTGTGAGAGAGAGAGAGAGAGAGAGAGAGAGAGAGAGAGAGAGAGAGAGAGAGAGAGAGAGAGAGAGAGAGGGTTAACCAACAACTGGAAACTGTTGCTTTCACTTCCATGCGCCATAATTTCTCTGTGTACTTAAACAGCTGTGTGAACACTGAGCCAAACACAACATGTGTTGAACGTTCCCAACTGGACAGAATGACAGAGAGAGAATTGAGAGAGAGGTACAGACGTGTCTGCTTCAGCTTAGCAGCTATAACATTGACAAAGACCAACTGACACTTTCTTTCTTCACCCGAAAGGTCAGGTTCAAACTTCACGGGGATAAATGTTATCCGTGAGCTACTTCATGAACAGAACCAATAAGGCCTCACAGTTTGGCATTGTATAAAACACTGTCCCTATTTTCCTGAGGTAAAGTGGAGGTAGTTGTATTTACTAAGACTACCTGAGGTAAAGCGGAGGAGGTAGTTGTATAGACTACCTGAGTTAAAGCGGAGGAGGTAGTTGTATAGACTACCCGAGGTAAAGTGGAGGAGGTGGTTGTATAGACTACCTGAGGTAAAGTGGAGGAGGTGGTTGTATAGACTACCTGAGGTAAAGTGGAGGAGGTAGTTGTATAGACTACCTGAGGTAAAGTGGAGGAGGTAGTTGTAGAGACTACCTGAGGTAAAGTGGAGGTAGTTGTATAGACTACCTGAGGTAAAGTGGAGGAGGTAGTTGTATAGACTACCTGAGGTAAAGTGGAGGAGGTGGTTGTATAGACTAACTGAGGTAAAGTGGAGGAGGTAGTTGTATAGACTACCTGCGGTAAAGTGGAGGAGGTAGTTGTATAGACTACCTGAGGTAAAGTGGAGGAGGTGGTTGTATTTACTAAGACTACCTGAGGTAAAGTGCAGGTGGTAGTTGTATAGACTACCTGAGGAAAAGGACTACCTGAGGTAAAGTGGAGGATGTAGTTGTATAGACTACCTGAGGTAAAGTGGAGGTAGTTGTATAGACTACCTGAGGTAAAGTGGAGGGTAAAGTGAGGAGGAGGTAGTTGTATAGACTACCGAGGTAAAGTGGAGGAGGTAGTTGTATAGACTACCTGAGGTAAAGTGGAGGATGTAGTTGTTATAGACTACCTGAGGTAAAGTGGAGGAGGTAGTTGTATAGACTACCTGAGGTAAAGTGGAAGGTAGTTGTATAGGAGGGAGGTAGTTGTATAGACTACCTGAGGTAAAGTGGAGGATGTAGTTGTATAGACTACCTGAGGTAAAGTGGAGGTAGTTGTATAGACTACCCGAGGTAAAGTGGAGGAGGTAGTTGTATAGACTACCTGAGGTAGTTGTATAGACTACCCGAGGTAAAGTGGAGGAGGTAGTTGTAGAGACTACCTGGAGGAGGAGGTAGTTGTATAGACTACCCGAGAGAGTGATGTCATGAGGAAGAATAGAAGCTCTTTTCAAAGAAGAGAATACGTCCCAAATTGCACCCTATTCGTTATATAGTGCACTACTTTTTGGCTTCTCACCACAGGGTACTGGTCAAAAGTAGTGCACTATAATGGAAAAAGGGAGCCATTTGGGACACAAAAGGATGGCGTGTGTTTCAACAACAGCAGGAAATACACACACACACACACACACACGCACACACACACACACGCACACACACACACACACACACACACACACACACACACACACACACACACACACACACACACACACACACACACACACACACACACACACACACACACACACACACACCAGACAGTGCTCTGTTCCACGATCTGCTGTTCCCATCTGGGCCGCTGTCACAGAAACCTAAGACAACACAACATCCACTAACCTCAGACCAACACGTACCCTGGCGTAACCCGTGGCACACACACACACACACGCACACACGCACACACAAACACAAACATGCACGCGCACGTGCACGTGCACACGCACACAAACACACACACGCGCAGGCAGGCTACAATACGTTGCCACAAATCACTCAACTCCTCTTGTTTACTTGAAGCGAAACGAGATCAAACCCTGTTGCCCAACATATAATTTAAACTCTATAGTCTGAAGAACTCCTCAGAGACAACGAGCACAGTTAATAAAGAACGAAGAGGCAAAAGTCTAACCATTAATGGTAACTATAAAGCCCTGTGTGCAGACACCCCCACCGGGATACGGCAGAGTTCCCCACTGAGTGCAACGTCTCGTCAGGCAGCCGGTGTCTCCATAGCCACTGGTGACCATAGCAACGTAATAAACAACACGACGTGCGCACGTTGACTCCCTACAGCGCCGCAGCTGTGCGTTAAAAAAAAACATATTTACCTGTACGTGCAACAGAAATGATGGATACCAAAAAAATAGATTAGAAAACAATGATTTATAGAATCTGCTGACTCACACATATTATGCATACACACACACACACACCCACACACACACACACTCACTCACTCACACACATACACATACACACACATACACACACACACACACACACACACATACATACACACACACCCACTCACACACACACACACACATAGTCACCTTACCCCCTATACACATCTACCTCCATCACTCCAGTATTCCTGTACATTGTTAATAGGGTACTAACCCTGTATATAGTATGGTATTAACTGACCCTGTATATAGTATGGTATTAACTGACCCTGTATATAGTATGGTATTAACTGACCCTGTATATAGTATGGTATTAACTGACCCTGTATATAGTATGGTATTAACTGACCCTGTATATAGTATGGTATTAACTAACCCTGTATATAGTATGGTACTAACTGACCCTGTATATAGTATGGTATTAACTGACCCTGTATATAGTATTAAACTGACCCTGTATATAGTATGGTATTAGCTGACCCTGTATATAGTATGGTATTAACTGACCCTGTATATAGTATTAAACTGACCCTGTATATAGTATGGTATTAGCTGACCCTGTATATAGTATGGTATTAACTGACCCTGTATATAGTATTAACCGACCCTGTATATAGTATGGTATTAACTGACCCTGTATATAGTATGGTACTAACTGACCCTGTATATAGTATTAACTGACCCTGTATATAGTATGGTATTAACTGACCCTGTATATAGTATTAACTGACCCTGTATATAGTATGGTATTAACTGACCCTGTATATAGTATGGTATTAACTGACCCTGTATATAGTATGGTACTAACTGACCCTGTATATAGTATGGTATTAACTGACGCTGTATATAGTGTGGTATTAACTGACCCTGTATATAGTATGGTACTAACTGACCCTGTATATAGTATGGTATTAACTGACCCTGTATATAGTATGGTATTAACTGACCCTGTATATAGTATGGTATTAACTGACCCTGTATATAGTATGGTATTAACTGACCCTGTATATAGTCTGGTATTAACTGACCCTGTATATAGTATGGTATTAACTGACCCTGTATATAGTGACCCTGTATATAGTATGGTATTAACTGACCCTGTATATAGTATGGTATTAACTGACCCTGTATATAGTATGGTATTAACTGACCCTGTATATAGTATGGTATTAACTGACCCTGTATATAGTATGGTATTAACTGACCCTGTATATAGTATTAAACTGACCCTGTATATAGTATGGTATTAGCTGACCCTGTATATAGTATGGTATTAACTGACCCTGTATATAGTATGGTATTAACTGACCCTGTATATAGTATGGTATTAACTGACCCTGTATATAGTATGGTATTAACTGACCCTGTATATAGTATGGTATTAACTGACCCTGTATATAGTATGGTATTAACTGACCCTGTATATAGTATGGTATTAGCTGACCCTGTATATAGTATGGTATTAACTGACCCTGTATATAGTATGGTACTAACTGACCCTGTATATAGTATGGTATTAACTGACCCTGTATATAGTATGGTATTAACTGACCCTGTATATAGTATGGTATTAACTGACCCTGTATATAGTATGGTATTAACTGACCCTGTATATAGTATTAACTAACCCTGTATATAGTATGGTATTAACTGACCCTGTATATAGTATGGTATTAACTGACCCTGTATATAGTATGGTATTAACTGACCCTGTATATAGTATGGTATTAACTGACCCTGTATATAGTATGGTATTAACTAACCCTGTATATAGTATGGTATTAACTGACCCTGTATATAGTGTGTTAGCCAGCTAGCTAAAGAGGTCAAAGGCCGTACGGCGCTGACGTATCGCCCCAACTGAGTCGTCTCCCGTGATTGGTCAACGATGACACCACTGCTTCATAAATAGGACAGGTTTCTATTTTCTCAGCCTCACTTGAGTGGCAGTCATCGGCACGAGCACCGCCCCGACCACTCTGCCCCCCTCAAAACCACGTCTAGTCTTCATTGAAAATGAATGCCCCCCCCTGCTGTCTATCAGCAGCTTAAGGACCAGTCTCTCTTCTCCACACGTAGAACACTAGCTTAGCACAGCAGTCTAGACAAAATGGCTGATTGTCCCCGTGGTGTGGTGCAGCGTCGTCTCACTAGAATAACAAAGTGAGTGGAAGGACGATTATATTTCAGGAGTTCACACCCAAACTCACAGAATATGAATGTTGATCATTAAAGTGCTATGTTCAGGATTTTGACTGCAGGTCTACACTCACTTGATATTGGGGACCGAGGTCAGGAGATCCTTACTTTACAGTATTGTTCAGATGTTCTGATCTGATAGTTTTTCAAATGTTATTTTATTTAACCTTTATTTAACCTGGCACTAGGATAGGGTTAGGGCTACTCCCCTCTAACACTAACCCCATCTACACATCTCTGATACTCCCCTCTAACCCTAACCCTATCCATCTACACATCTCTGATACTCCCCTCTAACCCTAACCCTATCCATCTACACATCTCTGATACTCCCCTCTAACCCTAACCCCATCTACACATCTCTGATACTCCCCTCTAACCCTAACCCTATCCATCTACACATCTCTGATACTCCCCTCTATGTCATCTACACATCTCTGATACTCCACTCTAACCCTAACCCCATCTACACATCTCTGATACTCCCCTCTAACCCCAACCCTATCCATCTACACATCTCTGATACTCCCCTCTAACCCTAACCCCATCTACACATCTCTGATACTCCCCTCTAACCTGAACCCTATCCATCTACACATCTCTGATACTCCCCTCTAACCCTAACCCCATCTACACATCTCTGATACTCCCCTCTAACCCTATCCATCTACACATCTCTGATACTCCCCTCTAACACTAACCTCATCTACACATCTCTGATACTCCCCTCTAACCCTAACCCCATCTACACATCTCTGATACTCCCCTCTAACCCTAACCCCATCTACACATCTCTGATACTCCCCTCTATGTCCATCTACACATCTCTGATACTCCCCTCTAACCCTAACCCTATCCATCTACACATCTCTGATACTCCCCTCTAACCCTAACCCTATCCAACATCTCTAATACTCCCCTCTAACCCTAACCCCATCTACACATCTCTGATACTCCCCTCTATGTCCATCTACACATCTCTGATACTCCCCTCTAACCCTAACCCTATCCATCTACACATCTCTGATACTCCCCTCTAACCCTAACCCTATCCATCTACACATCTCTAATACTCCCCTCTAACCCTAACCCCATCTACACATCTCTGATACTCCCCTCTAACCCTAACCCTATCCATCTACACATCTCTGATACTCCCCTCTAACCCTAACCCTATCCATCTACACATCTCTGATACTCAGGGTGTTACGGTACAGAGTCAATGTGGAGGCTATGTACAGGTGGTACCTGTTAGCTGAGGTAATATGTACATATAGGTAGAGTTATTAAAGTGACTATGCATAGATAATAACAGAGAGTAGTAGCAGCGTATGCAAACAGTCCGGCTATCCATTTGATGAATACCTCTTCATAACATGCTCTATCCTCATCAACATAAGGGTTGGGAGGAAAATTACATGGGGGGGTTGTATGTGGGGAGGGGGTGAGGGGAGGGGGTTGTTTGTGTGAGGGGTGGGGGTTGTTTGTGTGAGGGGTGGGGGGGTAGTGTGTGGGGAGGGGTGGGGGGTTGTGTGTGGGAGGGGTGGGGGGTTGTGTGTGGGGAGGGGGGGGTGTGTGGGGGGGGGTGGGGGGTTGTGTGGGGTGGGGGGGGGGGGGTTGTGTGTGGGGAGGGGTGGGGGGTTGTGTATGGGGAGGGGTGGGGGGGGTTGTGTGAGGGGAGGGGGGGTTGTGTATGGGGAGGGGGTGGGGGGTTGGGTGTGGGGAGGGGTGGGGGGTTGTGTATGGGGAGGGGGTGTGGGGGGTTGTGTGAGGGGAGGGGGGGGGGTTGTGTGTGGGAATGGGGTGGGGGGTTGTGTGTGTGGACATTTAACATTACTGTAACCTGGGTCAGTAGGTAGAAAACATAGATACAGAGGGCAGTTCTGATTTCAATGGGACAACATGATTACATTGCTCTGAAAACAAACTATTCCTGAGGTATTTACCTGTTAGAAAGCATGTGAATATCAAACTCACAAAAATTATATTTACACAATTACACACACTTACCATAAAATGTGCAAATTGTGATGCTAATTGAGATGGTAATTGTGATGGTAATTGTGCTGGTAATTGTGATGATACTTGTGATGGTAATTGTGATGATACTTGTGATGGTAATTGTGCTGGTAATTGAGGTGGTAATTGTGCTGGTAATTGAGATGGTAATTGTGCTGGTAATTGTGATGATACTTGTGATGGTAATTGTGATGATACTTGTGATGGTATTTGAGATGGTAATTGTGATGGTATTTGAGATGGTAATTGTGATGGTACTTGTGATGGTAGCTATTTTGAAGAACAGAGAAGAAAAGATACCGAAGCCTCACACACGTGATGTCATTGAAAAGCCCAGAATGTACCTCTCAAAGGTACAACAAGTCCCAACACAGTGACATGTATGTCCTCGGGGACACAGAGAAAAACAACATGTCCACTAGAGAGGACAACAATGAACTGCTGGGTCTCAGAAAGCTATAGGATGGCAGATCGAGGACATTATGTTCTCCATCTAATGACGTGAAGCATCTTATCCTCTGGGAAACACTCCCTGTGTCTGAGCTCTGACACACTGCTTTATCACGTGGTAATAACATGGATTACGCTTGTGGAGTTTATATGTCCCACCTAATGATATGATATGAAGCATCTTATGGGGAACACTCATCTGTGTCTGAGCTCTGCTAGCTGAGTCTGTTGCTGGACAGATCGGCTGTAAAGCAGGCAGAGTGTGTGTCTGGGGCTGGGCCTGGAGCCGAGAGAGAGACAGAGAGAGAAACAGAAACAGAGAGAAAGAGAGAGAGAGACAGAGAGAGAAACAGAAACAGAGAGAAAGAGAGAGAGAAACAGAAACAGAGAGAAAGAGAGAGACTGTGACTGAGAGAGAGACAGAGAGAGAGAGGGTGAGAGAGAGACAGAGAGAGAGAGACTGAGACAGAGAACTCTGGTTTTGGCAGGGAAGGGGTTGTCACTAGTTACCACAAGCACGAAGTGAAAAATTGCCTATATTTTTACAAATTCATGAAAACAAAAATAGATTTTTGTCTTAATTTAAGGTTGGGGTTAAAATCCGATTTTAATGAGATAAATTGCAGAAATAGGCGCGGTTTTTCCATAATTATGACTCTGTGGCTGTGGTAACTAGTGAGGAGCCAGTGAAGGGGGTGTGGTACATCCTCCCACAGCAAAACAAAGAGCTTAGAGTCACACTTACCATCTCTCTCTCTCTCTCTCTCCCACTCTTTCTCTCTTTACCCTCTCTGTCTATCTCTCTCTCTTTCTCTCCCTCCCTCCATCCTTTCCTATTGGATTTATAGTTTACAGTTAATACATTGATTTGACTTTCTCAGAAACGTTTTCTGATAAAAGTCCAATAGTGTTTGTTGTTGTTGTCATGTTCGCGGTGTTTCTCGTGTTTTTCTATCAACTGAAACAAAGCCCATAGTGGTATAGATGAGTTGTATGAATCCCATTACGCTGCACCTGCTGTTCTACATCAACCATACAGCAGGTCATTGAGTTGAGTGTTTTCTCCACGCGCTCAACTTATTCACCGGCCACTAAAATACCGACAAGGCTACAATGAAACGCAGCTCTCTCATTCACTGCAGCTCTCAACATTGTTTCAGAGAGGATTGTTTACAGGGTTAAGTGTATATTAACAGAATAGTTAGATCATGTGGTGTTTTTTAAAAGCGTTTTATATGTGCAAAACGGGTCCATAGAATAGTTAACCGTGAGCGACCGTATGTGTGACACGTTGTGCATTGCATCAATGCGTTGGCTCACATCCAATTTAGGGTCACTATTCGTCCCTATTCACACCCAGTTCTTCACAATACTAGGCTACTAGTGAAACTGAACAAAATAAATAATGGCGAGTTTAATGTCACTATAAATAATGTATTTGAATGTAAATAGTTTTAACGGGAACTGACCTGTGTGTGTCCTTAGGTGCGCTTTGAGGTGGGACGACTTCCCGTAAACTTTTTCACAACCTGAATAATGACATTTGTGCTTTTTCTGAGGCGATTCCGGTTCGGATCGACCTCTGACACGTTTACTGCCTCTTTGTGTGAGGTCGGCGGCGGGGCTGACGAGGATAGGTGTGGCAGTATTCCCATCCTCTGTGACTGGAGCTGGCGATACGCACCCTTCTGCTATTTTTGCCTGCTCGGCAATAGCGCTAGTGGTCGTGGGTGCCTGCTGGTTAAAATCCGCTAGAATCCTCGCCACCACGAAAAGAGAGGAGTTGTCTTTGACCACGTCTTCTCCGTCGTTCCTTGGACAGCAGGCTGGTTCTGTTTTGAACTCTCTGTTCTCTTTAGGGTGAACGACAGCCCGACTGGACATAGACACAAGGCACTCAGCGGCGAAATGATCCATGTCGCTTCAAACCGAACACCGATGCGTAATTGGTGACATTCAAGGTATAAAGGATTTCAGTCGGGTTTGATCCCTTTATGTGATTATGGAGGTAGCTTTGGTCTCAGTATGCCATCAATAGGAAACAACTCACATAATACAGGTTACCGGCTTCTCCATGGAATTGCCATCCTAGATCCCAAAATAAAATCTAAACGTAAACACGTCGAGTATGAATCCCTTTCCGGTCTTTGGAAATTAAACAGTTATGAAATGATGATAACTTTTCTTTCTTTCTGTAGCCAAATGAACATACTCCATCCCAGTGATATTTCCCTAGTTGTCTCCTGCATTGTGACAGGTCAATGTGCCGAGTCGACGAGAAGCTGTTTCCATGCTGGGGGCGTGCCCAACTTCATGCATAAAGGGGTGTGTCGTCTTGCAGCTGCTTATCCATTGGATACCGATGCGTTCCAGAGCGCCAGAATCGTGACCTCGTTAAAAACAAAGTTAGATCGGGACATGATGTACTATACAGAGACACAGTGCTGTGGACTGTTGTATCTGCGATAAAGAGCCCTCCTCTCTCTCTCTCTCTCTCTCTCTCTCTCTCTCTCTCTCTCTCTCTCTCTCTCTCTTATCTTCTAGAGGAAAAAAACGTCTCAGCACAAGAAGAATAAGAGATACTATACTGTATGTAAAGTAGGCTATAATGTGTAATATATTACTGTCTTAGTGTAGTCCATAATGTGTAATATATTAATGTCTTAGTGTAGTCCATAATGTAATATATTACTGTCTTAGTGTAGTCCATAATGTAATATATTACTGTCTTAGTGTAGTCCATAATGTGTAATATATTACTGTCTTATTGTAGTCCATAATGTGTAATATATTACTGTCTTAGTGTAGTCCATAATGTGTAATATATTACTGTTTTAGTGTAGTCCATAATGTGTAATATATTACTGTTTTAGTGTAGTCCATAATGTGTAATATATTACTGTCTTAGTGTAGTCTAGTCCATAATGTGTAATATATTACTGTCTTAGTGTAGTCCATAATGTGTAATATATTACTGTCTTTGTGTAGTCCATAATGTGTAATATATTACTGTCTTAGTGTAGTCCATAATGTGTAATATATTACTGTCTTAGTGTAGTCCATAATGTGTAATATATTAATGTCTTAGTGTAGTCCATAATGTGTAATATATTACTGTCTTAGTGTAGTCCATAATGTGTAATATATTACTGTCTTAGTGTAGTCCATAATGTGTAATATATTACTGTCTTAGTGTAGTCCATAATGTGTAATATATTACTGTCTTAGTGTAGTCCATAATGTAATATATTACTGTCTTAGTGTAGTCCATAATGTGTAATATATTACTGTCTTAGTGTAGTCCATAATGTGTAATATATTACTGTCTTAGTGTAGTCCATAATGTAATATATTACTGTCTTAGTGTAGTCCATAATGTGTAATATATTACTGTCTTAGTGTAGTCCATAATGTGTAATATATTACTGTCTTAGTGTAGTCCATAATGTGTAATATATTACTGTCTTAGTGTAGTCCATAATGTAATATATTACTGTCTTAGTGTAGTCCATAATGTGTAATATATTACTGTCTGTCTTAGTGTAGTCCATAATGTAATATATTACTGTCTTAGTGTAGTCCATAATGTGTAATATATTACTGTCTTAGTGTAGTCCATAATGTGTAATATATTACTGTCTTAGTGTAGTCTGCAATGTGTAATATATTACTGTCTTAGTGTAGTCTGCAATGTGTAATATATTACTGTCTTAGTGTAGTCTGCAATGTGTAATATATTACTGTCTTAGTGTAGTCCATAATGTGTAATATATTACTGTCTTAGTGTAGTCCATAATGTAATATATTACTGTCTTAGTGTAGTCCATAATGTAATATATTACTGTCTTAGTGTAGTCCATAATGTGTAATATATTACTGTCTTAGTGTAGTCCATAATGTAATATATTACTGTCTTAGTGTAGTCCATAATGTAATATATTACTGTCTTAGTGTAGTCCATAATGTGTAATATATTACTGTCTTAGTGTAGTCCATAATGTAATATATTACTGTCTTAGTGTAGTCCATAATGTAATATATTACTGTCTTAGTGTAGTCCATAATGTGTAATATATTACTGTCTTAGTGTAGTCCTTAGTGTAGTCCATAATATATTAATGTAATATATTACTGTCTAGTGTAGTCCATAATGTAATATATTACTGTCTTAGTGTAGTCCATAATGTAATATATTACTGTCTTAGTGTAGTCCATAATGTGTAATATATTACTGTCTTAGTGTAGTCCATAATGTAATATATTACTGTCTTAGTGTAGTCCATAATGTGTAATATATTACTGTCTTAGTGTAGTCCATAATGTGTAATATATTACTGTCTTAGTGTAGTCCATAATGTGTAATATATTACTGTCTTAGTGTAGTCCATAATGTGTAATATATTACTGTCTTAGTGTAGTCCATAATGTGTAATATATTACTGTCTTAGTGTAGTCCATAATGTGTAATATATTACTGTCTTAGTGTAGTCCATAATGTAATATATTACTGTCTTAGTGTAGTCCATAATGTAATATATTACTGTCTTAGTGTAGTCCATAATGTGTAATATATTACTGTCTTAGTGTAGTCCATAATGTGTAATATATTACTGTCTTAGTGTAGTCCATAATGTAATATATTACTGTCTTAGTGTAGTCCATAATGTGTAATATATTACTGTCTTAGTGTAGTCCATAATGTGTAATATATTACTGTCTTAGTAGTCCATAATGTGTAATATATTACTGTCTTAGTGTAGTCCATAATGTGTAATATATTACTGTCTTAGTGTAGTCCATAATGTGTAATATATTACTGTCTTAGTGTAGTCCATAATGTGTAATATATTACTGTCTTAGTGTAGTCCATAATGTGTAATATATTACTGTCTTAGTGTAGTCCATAATGTGTAATATATTACTGTCTTAGTGTAGTCCATAATGTGTAATATATTACTGTCTTAGTGTAGTCCATAATGTGTAATATATTACTGTCTTAGTGTAGTCCATAATGTGTAATATATTACTGTCTTAGTGTAGTCCATAATGTGTAATATATTACTGTCTTAGTGTAGTCCATAATGTGTAATATATTACTGTCTTAGTGTAGTCCATAATGTGTAATATATTACTGTCTTTGTGTAGTCCATAATGTGTAATATATTACTGTCTTAGTGTAGTCCATAATGTGTAATATATTACTGTCTTAGTGTAGTCCATAATGTGTAATATATTACTGTCTTAGTGTAGTCCATAATGTGTAATATATTAATGTCTTAGTGTAGTCCATAATGTGTAATATATTACTGTCTTAGTGTAGTCCATAATGTGTAATATATTACTGTCTTAGTGTAGTCCATAATGTGTAATATATTACTGTCTTAGTGTAGTCCATAATGTGTAATATATTACTGTCTTTGTGTAGTCCATAATGTGTAATATATTACTGTCTTAGTGTAGTCCATAATGTGTAATATATTACTGTCTTAGTGTAGTCCATAATGTGTAATATATTACTGTCTTAGTGTAGTCCATAATGTGTAATATATTACTGTCTTAGTGTAGTCCATAATGTAATATATTACTGTCTTAGTGTAGTCCATAATGTGTAATATATTACTGTCTTAGTGTAGTCCATAATGTGTAATATATTACTGTCTTATATTACTGTCTTAGTGTAGTCCATAATGTAATATATTACTGTCTTAGTGTAGTCCATAATGTGTAATATATTACTGTCTTAGTGTAGTCCATAATGTGTAATATATTACTGTCTTAGTGTAAGTAATATATTACTGTCTTAGTGTGTAATATATTACTGTCTTAGTGTAGTCCATAATGTGTAATATATTACTGTCTTAGTGTAGTCCATAATGTGTAATATATTACTGTCTTAGTGTAGTCCATAAGTGTGTAATATATTACTGTCTTAGTGTAGTCCATAATGTGTAATATATTACTGTCTTAGTGTAGTCCATAATGTGTAATATATTACTGTCTTAGTGTAGTCCATAATGTGTAATATATTACTGTCTTAGTGTAGTCCATAATGTAATATATTACTGTCTTAGTGTAGTCCATAATGTGTAATATATTACTGTCTTAGTGTAGTCCATAATGTAATATATTACTGTCTTAGTGTAGTCCATAATGTGTAATATATTACTGTCATAATGTGTAATATATTACTGTCTTAGTGTAGTCCATAATGTGTAATATATTAATGTCTTAGTGTAGTCCATAATGTGTAATATATTAATGTCTTAGTGTAGTCCATAATGTGTAATATATTAATGTCTTAGTGTAGTCCATAATGTAATATATTACTGTCTTTGTGTAGTCCATAATGTAATATATTACTGTCTTAGTGTAGTCCATAATGTGTAATATATTACTGTCTTAGTGTAGTCCATAATGTGTAATATATTACTGTCTTAGTGTAGTCCATAATGTGTAATATATTACTGTCTTAGTGTAGTCCATAATGTGTAATATATTACTGTCTTAGTGTAGTCCATAATGTGTAATATATTACTGTCTTAGTGTAGTCCATAATGTGTAATATATTACTGTCTTAGTGTAGTCCATAATGTGTATATATATTACTGTCTTAGTGTAGTCCATAATGTGTAATATATTACTGTCTTAGTGTAGTCCATAATGTGTAATATATTACTGTCTTAGTGTAGTCCATAATGTGTAATATATTACTGTCTTAGTGTAGTCCATAATGTGTAATATATTACTGTCTTAGTGTAGTCCATAATGTAATATATTACTGTAATATATTACTGTCTTAGTGTAGTCCATAATGTAATATATTACTGTCTTAGTGTAGTCCATAATGTAATATATTACTGTAGTCCATAATGTAATATATTACTGCCTTAGTGTAGTCCATAATGTAATATATTACTGCCTTGGTGTAGTCCATAATAGTGTAGTCCATAATGTCTCTCCCCTTTCCTCCCTCTCTCTCCTGCTCTCTAATATATTCCATTTTCCTCCCCTCTCTCCTGCTCTCTATAGTCTTTCTCTCTCTCTCCTTTTTCCTCCCTCTCTCTCCTGCTCTCTATAGTCTTTTCTCTCTCTCCCTTTTCCTCCCTCTCTCTCCTGCTCTCTCTAGTCTTTTTCTCTCTCTCTCCCTTTTCCTCCTCTCTCTCCTCCTCTCTCATAGTCTTTCTCTCTCTCCCTTTTCCTCCCTCTCTCCTGCTCTCTATAAGTCTTTCTCTCTCTCTCCCTTTTCCTCCCTCTCTCTCCTGCTCTCTATATTACTGTCTAGTGTAGTCCATAATCTAATATATTCCTGCTCTCATAGTCTTTCTCTCTCTCTCCCTTTTCCTCCCTCTCTCCTGCTCTCTATAGTGTAGTCCATAATAGTGTAGTCTTTCTCTCTCTCCCTTTTCCTCCCTCTCTCCTGCTCTCTATAATAGTCTTTCTCTCTCTCTCCCTTTTCCTCCCTCTCTCCTGCTCTCTATAGTCTTTCTCTCTCTCTCCCTTTTCCTCCCTCTCTCTCCTGCTCTCTATAGTCTTTCTCTCTCTCTCTCCCTTTTCCTCCCTCTCTCTCCTGCTCTCTCTAGTCTTTCTCTCTCTCTCCCTTTCCTCCCTCCCTCTCCTGCTCTCTAGTCTCTCTTCTCTCTCCCTTTTCCTCCTCTCTCCTGCTCTCTATAGTCTTTCTCTTCTCTCCCTTTTCCTTTCTCTCCTGCTCTCTAGTCTTTCTCTCTCTCTAGTCTCTCTCTCTCTCTCTAGTCTCTCTCTCTCGCTGTTAAAGTACAAAAGGGAAAATTAATAAACATAAATATGGGTTGTATTTGAGATGGTGTTTGTTCTTCACTGGTTTGCCCTTTTCTTGTGGCAACAGGTCACAAATCTTGCTGCTGTGATGACACACTGTGGTATTTCACCCAATAGATATGGGAGTTTATCAAAATCGGGTTTGTCTTCAAATTCTTTGTGGATCTGTGTAATCTGAGGGAAATATGTATCTCTAATATGGTCATTACATTGGGCAGGACGTTAGAAAGTGCAGCTCAGTTTCAAATCAAATCAAACTTTATTTGTCACATGTGCCCGAATACAACAGGTGTAGGTCTTACTGTGAAATGCTTTACTTTACAAGCCCTTAACCAACAGTGCAGTTCAAGAAAGAGTTAAGAAAATATTTACCAAATAAAGGAAAGTAAATAAGACATAATAAAAAGTAAAACAATAAAATAACAATAACGAGTCAATGTACTAGGAGACGCCAGTACCAAGTCAATGTACTAGGAGACGCTGGTACCAAGTCAATGTACTAGGAGACGCTGGTACCAAGTCAATGTACTAGGAGACGCCAGTACCAAGTCAATGTACTAGGAGACGCTGGTACCAAGTCAATGTACTAGGAGACGCCAGTACCAAGTCAATGTACTAGGAGACGCCGGTACCAAGTCAATGTACTAGGAGACGCCGGTACCAAGTCAATGTACTAGGAGACGCCGGTACCAAGTCAATGTACTAGGAGACGCCGGTATGAAGTCAATGTACTAGGAGACGCTGGTACCAAGTCAATGTACTAGGAGACGCTGGTACCAAGTCAATGTACTAGGAGACGCTGGTACCAAGTCAATGTACTAGGAGACGCTGGTATCAAGTCAATGTACTAGGAGACGCTGGTACCAAGTCAATGTACTAGGAGACGCTGTTACCAAGTCAATGTACTAGGAGACGCCGGTACCAAGTCAATGTACTAGGGGACGCCAGTACCAAGTCAATGTACTAGGAGACGCCAGTACCAAGTCAATGTACTAGGAGACGCTGGTACCAAGTCAATGTACTAGGAGACGCTGGTACCAAGTCAATGTACTAGGAGACGCCGGTACCAAGTCAATGTACTAGGAGACGCCGGTACCAAGTCAATGTACTAGGAGACGCTGGTACCAAGTCAATGTACTAGGAGACGCCGGTACCAAGTCAATGTACTAGGAGACGCTGGTACCAAGTCAATGTACTAGGAGACGCCGGTACGAAGTCAATGTGCAGGGGTACAAGTTAGGTCAGGGTAGGGGTACAGGTTAGGTCAGGGTAGGGGTACAGGTTAGGTCAGGGTAGGGGTACAGGTTAGGTCAGGGTAAGGGAACAGGTTAAGTCAGGGTATGGGTACAGGTTAGGTCAGGGTATGGGGTACAGGTTAGGTCAGGGTAGGGGTACAGGTTAGGTCAGGGTAGGGGTACAGGTTAGGTCAGGGTAGGGTAGGGTAGGGATACAGGTTAGGTCAGGGTAGGGGTACAGGTTAGGTCAGGGTAGGGTAGGGATACAGGTTAGGTCAGGGTAGGGGTACAGGTTAGGTCAGGGTAGGGTAGGGGTACAGGTTAGGTCAGGGTAGGGTTACAGGTTAAGTCAGGGTAGGGGTACAGGTTAGGTCAGGGTAGGGGTACAGGTTAGGTCAGGGTAGAGGTGCAGGTTAGGTCAGGGTAGGGGTACAGGTTAGGTCAGGGTAGGGGTACAGGTTAGGTCAGGGTAGGGTAGGGTAGGGATACAGGTTAGGTCATGGTAGGGGTACAGGTTAAGTCAGGGTAGGGGTACAGGTTAGGTCAGGGTAGGGTAGGGTAGGTATACAGGTTAGGTCAGGGTAGGGGTACAGGTTAGGTCAGGGTAGGGGTACAGGTTAGGTCAGGGTAGGGGTACTGGTTAGGTCAGGGTAGGGGTACAGGTTAAGTCAGGGTAGGGGTACAGGTTAGGTCAGGGTAGGGGTACAGGTTAGGTCAGGGTAGGGTTACAGGTTAGATCAGGGTAGTGGTACAGGTTAGGTCAGGGTAGGGGTACAGGTTAGGTCAGGGTAGGGGTACAGGTTAGGTCAGGGTAGGGGTACAGGTTAGGTCAGTGTAGGGGTACAGGTTAGGTCAGGGTAGGGGTACAGGTTAAGTCAGGGTAGGGGTACAGGTTAGGTCAGGGTAGGGTAGGGTAGGGATACAGGTTAGGTCAGGGTAGGGGTACAGGTTAGGTCAGGGTAGGGTAGGGTAGGGATACAGGTTAGGTCAGGGTAGGGGTACAGGTTAGGTCAGGGTAGGGTAGGGGTACAGGTTAGGTCAGGGTAGGGGTACAGGTTAGGTCAGGGTAGGGTTACAGGTTAAGTCAAGGTAGGGGTACAGGTTAGGTCAGGGTAGGGGTACAGGTTAGGTCAGGGTAGGGATGCAGGTTAGGTCAGGGTATGGGTACAGGTTAGGTCAGGGTAGGGGTACAGGTTAAGTCAGGGTAGGGGTACAGGTTAGGTCAGGGTAGGGTTACAGGTTAGGTCAGGGTAGGGGTACAGGTTAGGTCAGGGTAGGGGTACAGGTTAGGTCAGGGTAGGGGTACAGGTTAGGTCAGGGTAGGGTATGGTAGGGATACAGGTTAGGTCAGGGTAGGGTTACAGGTTAAGTCAGGGTAGGGGTACAGGTTAGGTCAGGGTAGGGGTACAGGTTAGGTCAGGGTAGGGGTACAGGTTAGGTCAGGGTAGGGTATGGTAGGGATACAGGTTAGGTCAGGGTAGGGTTACAGGTTAAGTCAGGGTAGGGGTACAGGTTAGGTCAGGGTAGGGGTACAGGTTAGGTCAGGGTAGGGTTACAGGTTAGGTCAGGGTAGGGGTACAGGTTAGGTCAGGGTAGGGGTACAGGTTAGGTCAGGGTAGGATAGGGATAGAGGTTAGGTCAGGGTAGGGGTACAGGTTAGGTCAGGGTAGGGGAACAGGTTAGGTCAGGGTAGGATAGGGATAGAGGTTAGGTCAGGGTAGGGGTACAGGTTAGGTCAGGGTAGGGTAGGGGTACAGGTTAGGTCAGGGTAGGGGTACAGGTTAGGTCAGGGTAGGGTTACAGGTTAAGTCAGGGTAGGGGTGCAGGTTAGGTCAGGGTAGGGGTGCAGGTTAGGTCAGGGTAGGGTTACAGGTTAGGTCAGGGTAGGGGTGCAGGTTAGGTCAGGGTAGGGGTGCAGGTTAGGTCAGGGTAGGGGTACAGGTTAGGTCTGGGTAGGGGTACAGGTTAAGTCAGGGTAGGGGTACAGGTTAAGTCAGGGTAGGGATACAGGTTAGGTCAGGGTAGGGTTACAGGTTAGGTCAGGGTAGGGGTACAGGTTAGGTCAGGGTAGGGGTACAGGTTAAGTCAGGGTAGGGGTACAGGTTAGTTCAGGGTAGGGGTACAGGTTAGGTCAGGGTAGGGGTACATGTTAGGTCAGGGTAGGGTTACAGGTTAGGTCAGGGTAGGGTTACAGGTTAGGTCAGGGTAGGGGTGTAGGTTAGGTCAGGGTAGGGTTACAGGTTAGATCAGGGTAGTGGTACAGGTTAGGTCAGGGTAGGGGTACAGGTTAGGTCAGGGTAGGGGTACAGGTTAAGTCAGGGTAGGGGTACAGGTTAGGTCAGGGTAGGGTAGGGTAGGGATACAGGTTAGGTCAGGGTAGGGGTACAGGTTAGGTCAGGGTAGGGGTACAGGTTAGGTCAGGGTAGGGGTACAGGTTAGGTCAGGGTAGGGGTACAGGTTAGGTCAGGGTAGGGTAGGGATAGGTCAGGTCAGGGTAGGGTTACAGGTTAGATCAGGGTAGTGGTACAGGTTAGGTCAGTGTAGGGGTACAGGTTAGGTCAGGGTAGGGGTACAGGTTAAGTCAGGGTAGGGGTACAGGTTAGGTCAGGGTAGGGTAGGGTAGGGATACAGGTTAGGTCAGGGTAGGGGTACAGGTTTAGGTCAGGGTAGGGTAGGGTAGGGATACAGGTTAGGTCAGGGTAGGGGTACAGGTTAGGTCAGGGTAGGGTAGGGGTACAGGTTAGGTCAGGGTAGGGGTACAGGTTAGGTCAGGGTAGGGTTACAGGTTAAGTCAAGGTAGGGGTACAGGTTAGGTCAGGGTAGGGGTACAGGTTAGGTCAGGGTAGGGATGCAGGTTAGGTCAGGGTATGGGTACAGGTTAGGTCAGGGTAGGGGTACAGGTTAAGTCAGGGTAGGGGTACAGGTTAGGTCAGGGTAGGGTTACAGGTTAGGTCAGGGTAGGATAGGGATAGAGGTTAGGTCAGGGTAGGGGTACAGGTTAGGTCAGGGTAGGGGTACAGGTTAGGTCAGGGTAGGGGTACAGGTTGGTCAGGGTAGGGTTACAG
>NW_025747070.1:65000-71786 GCF_021184085.1 Oncorhynchus gorbuscha
CCCCTCCAGGTGTCTCCGCCCCCTCCAGGTGTCATCCATCACCCCCATTATCCCCTGGGTATTTATACCTGTGTTCTCTGTTTGTCTGTTGCCAGTTCGCCTTGGTTGTCAAGTCAACCAGCGTGTTTTTGTATCAGCTCCTGCGTTTCCCCAGTCTCACTTTTTCGTCCTTCTGGTTTAAAACCCTTACCTGTCCTGACACTGAGCCCGCCCTCCTGACCACTCTGCCTGCCCTGACCCTGCCCCTGCCCCTGACCCTGCCACTGACCCTGCCCCTGACCCTGCCCCTGCCCCTGCCCCTGACCCTGAGCCTGCCCCTGCCCCTGACCCTGACCCTGACCCTGACCCTGCCCCTGCCCCTGCCCCTGACCCTGACCCTGAGCCTGCCCCTGACCCTGACCCTGACCCTGAGCCTGCCCCTGACCCTGACCCTGACCCTGAGCCTGCCCCTGACCCTGCCCCTGACCCTGACCCTGACCCCCTGACCCTGCCCCTGACCCTGAGCCTGACACTGACACTGAGCCCGCCCTCCTGACCACTCTACCTGCCCCTGCCCCTGCCCCTGCCCCTGACCCTGACCCTGACCCTGAGCCTGCCCCTTCCCCTGCCCCTGACCCTGACCCTGACCCTGAGCCTGCCCCTGCCCTTGCCCCTTCCCCTGCCCCTGCCCCTGCCCCTGACCCTGAGCCCGCCCTCCTGACCACTCTGCCTGCCCCTGCCCCTGCCCCTGCCCCCCTGACCCTGAGCCTGCCCCTTCCCCTGACCCTGACCCTGACCCTGACCCTGAGCCTGCCCCTGCCCCTGCCCCTGCCCCTGCCCCTGCCCCTGACCCTGAGCCTGCCCCTGACCCTGACACTGAGCCCGCCCTCCTGACCACTCTGCCTGCCCCTGCCCCTGACCCTGACCCTGACACTGACAATGACCCTGAGCCTGACCCTGCCACTGAGCCTGAGCCTGCCTGCCCGTCCTGTACCTTTGCCCCTGTTGCTGTAATAAACATTGTTACTTCAACACGGTCTGCATCTGGGTCTTACCTTGATCCCTGATAGGGCGAACTGATTATGACTGACCCAGCAGACCCGGGCTGGGTCAGGGAGGCACGAGGAACTGCATCCTGGCTTTATGGAGGGGGTCCAAACGTTGGCTGAACGCCATGACCACCGGCGTTAAACAGTCTGGGAGGCAGACATCGTTGGATGTAGAAGTCGGGGAGGTCCTGTCCCAGCGTTCTGCCCTGGACCTGAAGCTACATCCCTGCAGCCTTCTTCTCCCATCGCCTCAACGCCACGGAGAAAAACTACGATGTGGGAAATTGTGAGCTTCTCGCAGTGAAGATGGAGGTGGAGGAATGGAGGCCGGAAGGGGCGGAACATCCGTTCATCGTATGGACCGACCACAAAAAATCTGGAGTATCTCCGCTCGCCAAACGCCTCAACTCAAGCTAGATGGGCCCTGCTGTTCACACGGTTCAACTTCTCCCTCTCATATCGGCCGGGAACCAAGAATGTCAAGCCGGATGCACTGTCTCACCGTTATAGCCCCACAGCTATTACCCCAGAGCCCGAGACCATCATTCCCACCTCGTGCCTGGCAATGTTTCCCCCATTCTTCTCTGAGGATCCTCTCAAGCTCTGTCAGGTTGGATGGGGAGAGTCACTGCACAGGTTTTTTCTGGCCTCTTCAGAGATGTTCGATCGGGTTCAAGTCCAGGCTTTGGCTAGGCCACTCAAGGACATTCAGAGACTTGTCCTGAAGCCACTCCTGCGTTGTCTTGGCTGTGTGCTTAGGATCGTTGTCCTGTTGGAAGGTGAACCTTCGCCCTAAGTCCTGAGTGCTCTGGAGCAGGTTTTCATCAAGCATCTCTTTGTACTTTGCTCCGTTCATCTTTGCCTCGATTCTGACTAGTCTCCCAGTCCATGCCACTGAAAAACATCCCCACAGCATGATGCTCCCACCACCATGCTTCACAGTAGGGATGGTGCCAGGTTTTTCCTGCAGGTGCCTTTTGTCAAAACCAAGCGGGCTGTCATGTGCCTTTTTACTGAGGAATGGCTTCCGTCTGGCCACTCAATCATTTTGGCCTGATTGGTAGAGTGCTGCAGAGATGGTTGTCCTTCTGGATGTTTCTCCCATCTCCACAGAGGAACTCTGGATCTCTGTCAGAGTGACCATCGGGTTCTTGGTCACCTCCTGATCAAGTCCCTTCTCCCCGATTGGTCAGTTTGTCAGGGCGGACAGCTCTAGGAAGAGTCTTGGTGGTTCCAAACTTCTTCCATTTAAGAATGATGGAGGCCACTGTGTTCTTGGGAGACCTTCAATGCTGCAGAATATTTTTGGTACCCTTCCCCAGATCTGTGCTCGACACAATCCTGTCTCGGAGCTCTATTCCTTCAAACTCATGGCTTTGTTTTCGCTCTGACATGCACTTTCAACTGTGGGACCTTATATAGGGCTAAGTACAAAGAGAAGGAAAGGCCTCCCACAGGGTTAAGTACAAAGAGAAGGAATGGCCTCCCACAGGGCTAAGTACAAAGAGAAGGAAAGGCCTCCCACAGGGCTAAGTACAAAGAGAAGGAAAGGCCTCCCACAGGGCTAAGTACAAAGAGAAGGAATGGCCTCCCACAAGGCTAAGTACAAAGAGAAGGAATGGCCTCCCACAGGGCTAAATACAAAGAGAAGGAATGGCCTCCCACAGGGCTAAGTACAAAGAGAAGGAATGGCCTCCCACAGGGCTAAGTACAAAGAGAAGGAATGGCCTCCACAGGGCTAAGTACAAAGAGAAGGAATGGCCTCCAACAGGGCTAAGTACAAAGAGAAGGAATGGCCTCCAACAGGGCTAAGTACAAAGAGAAGGAATGGCCTCCCACAGGGCTAAGGACCAAGAGAAGGAATGGCCTCCCACAGGGCTAAGTACAAAGAGAAGGAATGGCCTCCCACAGGGCTAAGTACAAAGAGAAGGAATGGCCTCCCACAGGGCTAAGTACAAAGAGAAGGAATGGCCTCCCATAGGGCTAAGTACAAAGAGAAGGAATGGCCTCCCACAGGGCTAAGTACAAAGAGAATAATGGCCTCCCACAGGGCTAAGTACAAAGAGAAGGAATGGCCTCCCACAGGGCTAAATACAAAGAGAAGGAATGGCCTCCCATAGGGCTAAGTACAAAGAGAAGGAATGGCCTCCCATAGGGCTAAGTACAAAGAGAAGGAATGGCCTCCCACAGGGCTAAGTACAAAGAGAAGGAATGGCCTCCCACAGGGCTAAATACAAAGAGAAGGAATGGCCTCCCATAGGGCTAAGTACAAAGAGAAGGAATGGCCTCCCATAGGGCTAAGTACAAAGAGAAGGAATGGCCTCCCACAGGGCTAAGTACAAAGAGAAGGAATGGCCTCCCACAGGGCTAAATACAAAGAGAAGGAATGGCCTCCCATAGGGCTAAGTACAAAGAGAAGGAATGGCCTCCCATAGGGCTAAGTACAAAGAGAAGGAATGGCCTCCCATAGGGCTAAGTACAAAGAGAAGGAATGGCCTCCCACAGGGCTAAGTACAAAGAGAAGGAAAGGGAAAGGGGATACCTAGTTCTCTCCTACGGAGCTGCGCATACAGACCCAGCTGGCTCATCCTGAGTCATTGCAGACAGCCTTGGAGATGGCTTTGGAGAGGGAGCTGGTGTGGGCTGGGGCTTCAGCTGGGGCTTTGGTGGGGGTGCAGGGAGACACACCCTCTGTGCGAGCTGGGGGGCAGAGCAGCCCGGAGCCGGAAAAGCCTGCTTGGGTGGCCGAAATGACAAAACTCATTCGTGCTGTGTCGCTACAGGCGGAACGAAACACACGCCCTGGTCCCAGGGTCTGCTGGGGTTGTGGCCAGCCAGGCCATCTGCGCCGAGTTTGCCCCATGTTCCCCAGAGCTCAGGGAAACGGCTCGGGGTCCGCATAGACCGGGTAGTGCGGACCCCTGGCTTTCTATCCCAACCACCATCATCTTCTGGAGGAGCCCACCGGCACAGACGGGGAAGCAAGGCTCCACTTCCCCCAGAAGCAGACGAGGGCAAGCGGATGGAGCCTGTTGTTGTGGTGGGCCGGACCTGTGTTTGGGACTTTTGTCATGTCCCTGTCACTGTGGAGGGGGTGCCCTGCTCCGCCCTGGTGGACACTGGTTCCACAGTAACCCTGGTGAGGCCAGATATTGTGCCAGGTTGGACTCAGTGTGAGCCTACAACTGTGCAGCTCCGCACAGTCACAGGTGAGCTGGCACCCATGAAAGGGAAGGGAATAATGACTCTGACAGTAGGGGGCAGGACTGTGCGTCATCCTGTGTGGGTGGCGGCTGTGCAGGACCCTTGTATCCTGGGGTTGGACTTTCTTAGGAGCACAGGCTGCCAGTTAGACCTAAATAGGGGCACACTGAGCTTCCAGGGAGGGACGGAAGTCACCATGGCCCCCCTAATGTCACATTCACTCAACCCAACAAACCCTTTACTCCAACAGTTAAAGCAGCAGAGACTCATGGCTGCGCCCTCCCCCACAGCTGTGTGACTTTTCCCAGTCCCCCTGTCACCTACAGCGGTGTGTTACATTCCCCCAGCTACCTCCATGACACAGCCCTCTGTGAGCCCGGGTCGCATCCCACCAGCCCAGCTACCCCAGATGGGAGAGGAGAGGACACTGTCTGCAGTGAGGGAGATATGGGGGAGGAACTGTGTTGGTCTTGACCCTGAGCAGCAGGAACGGTTGTGGCAGTTGCTGTTTGAATTCAGAGACAGCTTTGCGTTGAGTGAGGAAGAGGTGGGTCAGACTCATCTGGTGCAGCATGAGATCGACACAGGTGATGCTCGACCCATCAAGATGCGTCCCCGCCGTATCCCGCTGGCACGCCAGGAGGCGGCAGACAAGGCTGTGTTGGAGATGCAGCGGGCAGACTTCATTGAGCCCTCAGACAGCCCCTGGGCGGCGCCAGTCGTCATGGTTCCGAAGAAGGGGGGCAAGCTGAGGTTCTGTGCGGACTACAGGCGGCTGAATGAGGTAACCAGGAAGGACTCATACCCCATACCACGTATCGATGAGTCGCTGGACCTGGTTAGGGGTCCTCCTGGTTCTCCTCACTAGACCTCCGCAGTGGCTACTGGCAGGTGCCCTCTCCCCAGAGGCCAGAGCCAAAACTGCGTTCTCCACTAACAGAGGACACTGGCAGTTCAAGGTCCTGTGCTTTGGCCTGTGCAACGCTCCAGCTACTTTTGAGCGTTTGATGGACAGGGTGCTGGATGGCATCCCCCGACAGCAGTGTCTGGTATACCTCGATGACATCCTGGCCCATGGCAGCTCCTTCCAGTCAGCCCTGGGGGCGCTACGGCATGTGCTGGAGAGGGTGGCTGCCGCAGGTCTGAAGCTCCACCCCGAGAAGTGCCACTTCATGAGGAGAGAGGTGTCCTTCTTGGGCCACCGAGTGGGGAAGGAGGGGATCAGCACCATGGAGGACAAGGTAGGGGCTGTCAGAGACTGGCCCACCCCACCGACCAGCGTCAGCTGAAGAGCTTCCTGGGCCTGGCCTCATACTACAGGAGGTTTGTACGGGGCTTCTCAAGCGTTGCTGCTCCACTGAACCGCCTGCTGCCGAAGGACAAGGCTTTCACTTGGACAGTGGAGTGTGAGGAGGCGTTCAACACCCTCAAACGTGCACTGATCGAGGCCCCCGTGCTCGCCCCCCCTGACCTCACCTTGCCCTTTATCCTGGACACAGACGCGAGCAATGTGGGCATGGGTGGGGTGCTGGCCCAGGTGGGGCCAGAGGGGGAGAGAGTGGTGGCGTACTTCAGCAAAACATTTGACAAACATGAGCGCCGCTACTGTGTCACCCGGCGGGAGCTCTTGGCTGTTGTGGCTTCCGTCAAACACTTCAAGTAATACCTGGGTGGTCTGCCCTTTACTGTAAGGACTGACCACTCTGCTCTCCAGTGGCTCATGTCTTTCAGAGAGCCAGAGGGGCAGGTGGCACGCTGGTTGGAGGAGCTTCAGCCGTATGACTTCACGGTGGTGCACAGGGCAGGGGCACGCCACTCCAACGCCGACGCCATGTCCCGTCCGCCCTGTACTGCAGACGGCTGCCGCCACTGTGAACGGAGAGAGGGACGGGAGAGAGAGCTGCGGGCAGAGGAGGGTGTCTGTGCCACAGTGTGTCGGGCGAGCGGGCCTGTCTGCTGTGAGCTGCAGACTGTCGACGTGGCTGAATGGCGGCAGCAGCAGGGACGGGACACAGACCTACAGCCAGTGCTACAGTGGGTAGAGGCGCAGGTGAGGCCACCATGGGAAGAGGTGACAGCGCTCTCACTCGCGACCAAAGGGTTGTGGTCGAAGTTTGAGAGACTGCGGCTGGCTGATGGCGTGCTACAGCGGGCATGGAAGGAGTCAGCTACGGGAGAGGAGAGGTGGCAGGTGGTGGTCCCAAAAGCATTGCGGGAGGCTGTGCTCCAGAGTACTCATGGGGGGTGGGGACTGGACACTTTGGGGTCACAAAACACTGCGCCGTCTCCGTCAGGGCTTCTACTGGGGGCAGCACAAGAGGGATGTGGAGGACTTTTGTCGCCGCTGTGACAACTGCACAGCGAGAAAGGGCCCCCAGGCCGCTCTCATGCTCAGCTACAACAGTTCCCAGTGGGGGCTCCCATGGAGAGGGTGGGAGTGGATGTAGTTGGGCCGTTCCCCACCACAGACAGTGGAAACCGCTGGGTGCTCACGGCCATGGACTATTTCACAAAATGGCCCGAGGCCTATGCTCTGCCTGACCAGGAGGCAGAG
>NW_025747071.1:0-71721 GCF_021184085.1 Oncorhynchus gorbuscha
TAGTTTAGTCCAATCCACAGGACATTTTCCCTAAAAGCCTTTAGTTTAGTCCAATCCACAGGACATTTTCCCTAAAAGCCTTTAGTTTAGTCCAATCCACAGGACATTTCCCTAAAAGCCTTTAGTTTAGTCCAATCCACAGGACATTTTCCCTAAAAGCCTTTAGTTTAGTCCAATCCACAGGACATTTTCCCTAAAAGCCTTTAGTTTAGTCCAATCCACAGGACATTTTCCCTAAAAGCCTTTAGTTTAGTCCAATCCACAGGACATTTTCCCTAAAAGCCTTTAGTTTAGTCCAATCCACAGGACATTTTCCCTAAAAGCCCAATCCACAGGACATCCTAAAAGCCTTTAGGTCCAATCCACAGGACATTTTCCCTAAAAGCCTTTAGTTTAGTCCAATCCACAGGACATTTTCCCTAAAAGCCTTTAGTTTAGTCCAATCCACAGGACATTTTCCCTAAAAGCCTTTAGTTTAGTCCAATCCACAGGACATTTTCCCTTTCAATGTCTTATGAGATCATTGGTCTGGTCCAGTATGTATAGTCAATGTGAGAGGACATCCATGATCCTAACCATGGGCAGCACTCAGACTGGAGCATGACTCTAAACCAGTAGAATGTCTACAATTAGATTATATCCATTACGTCCTTTTAGTAATCCTCCCATTGATTATACTCTACCGCTTTCATAGCTGGACAGTCCATCCTCCCCAAACCCCCACAATAAGGCAGATGATGGCCTACATTTTGAGTGTGCTTCCTGTCTGATGTTTACGGTTTTTAATATGGTCCTTATTTATGCTTAGCAATATTCCAGAATGTAATCAACCGCAGTGATTAGTATTGCCTACAGTGACGGTGTACTGTACTGTATATAACACGGTGTCCCCAAAGACTGGGGGAAATCCAATTTTCAAACAGCCTAATTAGATTGACCTTCCTTGCAGTGATGAATCACCAGGGCTCCCATTAAACTGTAATATTTCCCCTTAGTTAGACTTTGGTGCTGTACTGTAGGGCAACTGTGTGTGTGCCCCATTGTTGAACGCAAATGTCCTTTCCTATATATATGCCATTTAGCAGACGCTTTTATCCAAAGCGACTTACAGTCATGTGTGCATACATTCTACGTATGGGTGGTCCCGGGGATCGAACCCACTACCCTGGCGTTACAAGCGCCATGCTCTACCAACTGAGCTACAGAAGTAAACTATACCCTATCTCATAGAGACATACGGCCCGGGTAGGGGCTGGATAGGGTCTGTGGTAGGGTCTGGGTAGGGGCTGGATAGGGTCTGTGGTAGGGGCTGTGGAAGGTCTGTGGTAGGGGCTGTGGAAGGTCTGAGTAGGGGCTGTGGAAGGTCTGGGTAGGGTCTGTGGAAGGTCTGGGTAGGGTCTGTGGAAGGTCTGGGTAGGGTCTGTGGAAGGTCTGGGTAGGGTCTGTGGAAGGTCTGGGTAGGGTCTGTGGAAGGTCTGGGTAGGGTCTGTGGAAGGTCTGGGTAGGGTCTGTGGAAGGTCTGGGTAGGGGCTGTGGAAGGTCTGGGTAGAGATACTTAACAGTGAGTGGCTGCTGCTGTTCCCTTGTTGTCAATTAAATTGCCATTAAATCATCTCTCTCTATCTCTCTCTCTCTATTTCTCTATCTCTCTCTCTCTATCTCTCTCTCTCTCTATCTTTCTCTCTATCTCTCTCCCTGTGTGCGGGTGCACTTGTGTGTGTGTCCCTCTGAGCTGGCAGTGCCAACAGAGCTGTGTCACTACTCACTGGCAGATGGCTTTCTAATGTCTGTGTAGAGATCCAGCCCTGGCACCTTTGATAGAAGCCACTTTAATACCCACTGATACAGCTTATGGCTGTTTTTAATAGCAACTCCCATAACAGGTAATTGAGTAATACTGCATAGGAAATCAATGGAGTGGGAGGGGGGATTGTGTGTGTGGAATACAGGTCTTCACGGAACCACCTACAGTCGAAGTCGGAAGTTTACATACACTGGAGTCATTAAAACTTGTTTTTCAACCACTCAACACATTCCTTGTTTACAAACTGTAGATTTGGGAATTCGGTTAAGACCTCTACTTTGTGCATGACACACGTAATTGGTAATGTTATCAAATACTAATTGAGTCTATGTAAACTTCTGACCCGCTGGGAATGTGATGAATGAAATAAAAGCTGAAATGAATAATTCTCTCTACTATTATTCTGACATTTCACATTCTTAAATTAAAGTGGTAATCCTAACAGACCTAAGACAAGGACTTTTTACTAGGTTTAAATGTCAGGAATTGTGAAAAACTGAGTTAAAATGTATTTGGCTACGGTGTATGTAAACTTCCGACTTGAACTGTGCAGTCGTGGCCAAAAGTTTTGAGAAGGACACAAATATTAATTTGAGCAAAGTCTGCTGCCTCAGTTTGTATGGTGGCAATTTGCATATACTCCAAAATGTTATAAAGAGTGATCAGATGAATTGCAATTAATTGCAAAGTCCCTCTTTGCCATGCAAATAAACTGAATCCCCCCAAAAACATTTCCACTGCATTTCAGCCCTGCCACAAAAGGACCAGCTGACATCATGTCAGTGATTCTCTCGTTAACACAGGTGTGAGTGTTGACGGGGACAAGACTGGAGATCACACTGTCATGCTTATTGAGTTCGAATAACAGACTGGAGGCTTCAAAAGGAGGGTTGTGCTTGGAATCATTGTTCTTCATCTGTCAACCATGGTTACCTGCAATAAACACGTGCCGTCGTCATTGCTTTGCACAAAAAGGGATTCACAGGCAAAGATATTGCTGCCAGATATTGCTGCCACCTAAATCAACCATTTATCGGATCATCAAGAACTTCAATGAGAGCGGTTCAATTGTTGTGAAGAAGACTTCAGGGCGCACAAGTAAGTCCAGCAAGCGCCAGGACCGTCTCCTAAAGTTGATTCAGCTGCGGGACCGGGGCACCACCAGTACAGAGCTTGCTCAGGAATGGCAGCAGGCAGGTGTGAGTGCATCTGCAAGCACAGTGAGGCGAATACTTTTGGAGGATGGCCTGGTGTCAAGAAGGGCAGCAAAGAAGCCACTTCTCTCCAAATGACAGAATTAAAAGTTAAAGGGGAATGATAGGTTATCACGTACCAAGAGCCAACAGGTAGGCTGCTACTTAATATTCTGCAGGGAGTTATTGTTGTTTGTAACAGTAGGACTAGAAAGCTCATTCACTGCAGCTTCAGTTAGCCTAGCTAGCTAACGTTATCTAGCTTAACTTGCTTTTCCCGTTTTGATGTAGTCAAGACGGGTACTATGTAATCATATTTGATGATAAAAAACCTAGCTATGGCAGCTATTTGTCCACTATAGCACGAGTCTGCTTGGTTGGTTCTCTCCTCCACGTGTCACTCACTCCCTCACAGTACGGCTCCTCCCCCACCTTCTAGAGCGGCACCTATCTCCCTCTTGCACTTTATCAGCTCCGGTTAATAAAGTAGCTCAAAACGTTTTATTTTCTGCTGCTTCCCTCACTCAGATTGGACCGACTCTAGATCTGACCAGATTTATACGCAATGGGTCTAGTTGTCATCGGGTCTATTTGGAACAGGTGTCTACTTAAAAATCATTGGGTCCGGGTGGGAAAGAGACACACACACACACAAACACAAACAAACAAAAGTTGGACCCGTGTGTGTGTGTTGATCAATACTGTAGCATAGGTGTAATTTGTGGCTGATAGCAGGGCTGGGCGTTGTAAAAGAGTGACTGGTGAATTGGTTGTGTGAACTGATTGTGCTATAGTATATGTCCAGGCCTCTGTGACTGTGATATGTATATTGATACTGTTATAGGGTGGTCTAGCCCTTAAGGCTATATGGATCAATACAGTGTATAGCTCTCTGCTTTTCTATACCAACAACTTGTATATCACTGCTATACACTAGCTAAATATAATGACTCCTGTTCCTATCTACTGTGTATTGGTGCAGGGGGGAGAGAAAGTGTTTTTCTAAGTATCAATTCTCAGCGGAAGGATCGATGAGGAAGTTTTATAAAGGGCTGTGTGTTTTCATTTAATGGAGGGTGTTTGGAGCTCCATAGTAAACGGCTGTGTGTGAGCTGCAGAACATCGATCAGGCTGAAAGAGGAGCTAGACTGCAGCAGCAGTCATAGTGTGTGTGTGTGGTTGTTCTGTGCCAACATGCAGGCAATTCTTCCAGACACACACACACACACACACACACACACACACACACACACACACACACACACACACACACACACACACACACACACACACACACACACACACACACACACACACACACACACACACACACACACACACACACACACACACACACACACACACACACACACACACACACACACACACCGAGTGCAGCGTGAAGGGTGGTACAGGTAGGGGGTACTTTAGTTTGACTTGTGGGGGTTTCCTGCTGACATTTGAGTGGTATTTAAACCCTGTGCCCTGACCGGCATTGGCATTTTGAAAAGGGACGACTCGGCGCCCGCTCCCTAATCTCCCCCTCTCCACCATCCTCTGCCTGTGGATGATGAGCCCTGGCACTGGTGTGTCTGTCTGTGTGTACTGTGTTTGTGCAGCTGCCCGTCTTCAGTGGATAAGGTTTGGTTGTAGGGCTGCTGTGTAAATGTGAAGATGACAGAGCAGTGTAGAGGAATTATAACAGGCATCATTATCACTGAGGCATCCAAACTGTCTCTCTTTTGGCCCACCAACAGTCAGTCTTTCCCCTCTCTCATCTTCTACCCACTTCACCTAGCTGTATCAGTATCAGACCAGTCCCTAACCCAGCTCTGTGCTGCATCAGTCCCTAACCCAGCTCTATGCTGCATCAGTCCAGTCCCTAAACCACCTCTATACTGCATCAGTCCAGTCCCTAACCCAGCTCTGTGCTGTATCATTATCAGACCAGTCCCTAACCCACCTCTATACTGCATCAGTCCAGTCCCTAACCCAGCTCTGTGCTGTATCATTATCAGTCCAGTCCCTAACCCACCTCTATACTGCATCAGTCCAGTCCCTAACCCAGCTCTGTGCTGTATCAGTATCAGACCAGTCCCTAACCCAGCTCTGTGCTGCATCAGACCAGTCCCTAACCCACCTCTATGCTGCATCAGTCCCTAACCCAGCTCTATGCTGCATCAGTCCAGTCCCTAACCCACCTCTATACTGCATCAGTCCAGTCCCTAACCCAGCTCTGTGCTGTATCATTATCAGACCAGTCCCTAACCCACCTCTATACTGCATCAGTCCAGTCCCTAACCCAGCTCTGTGCTGTATCATTATCAGTCCAGTCCCTAACCCACCTCTATACTGCATCAGTCCAGTCCCTAACCCAGCTCTGTGCTGTATCAGTATCAGACCAGTCCCTAACCCAGCTCTGTGCTGCATCAGACCAGTCCCTAACCCACCTCTATGCTGCATCAGTCCCTAACCCAGCTCTATGCTGCATCAGTCCCTAACCCAGCTCTATGCTGCATCAGTCCAGTCCCTAACCCACCTCTATACTGCATCAGTCCAGTCCCTAACCCAGCTCTGTGCTGTATCATTATCAGACCAGTCCCTAGCCCAGCTCTGTGCTGCATCCGTCCCTAACCCACCTCTATGCTGCATCAGTCCCTAACCCACCTCTATGCTGCATCAGTCCCTAACCCACCTCTATGCTGCATCAGTCCCTAACCCACCTCTATGCTGCATCAGTCCCTAACCCACCTCTATGCTGCATCAGTCCCTAACCCACCTCTATGCTGCATCAGTCCCTAACCCACCTCTATGCTGCATCAGTCCCTAACCCACCTCTATGCTGCATCAGTCCCTAACCCACCTCTATGCTGCATCAGTCCCTAACCCACCTCTATGCTGCATCAGTCCCTAACCCACCTCTATGCTGCATCAGTCCCTAACCCACCTCTATGCTGCACCAGTCCCTAACCCACCTCTATGCTGCATCAGTCCCTAACCCACCTTGTGACGGCCCTGAATTTTTCTGAACCGTCTCAGTGCAGCTCCTTCCAATAGGGCGCTTTCCCTTTAATTCCCAATTAAATAGCCAGTATCAGCTGCGCAAAAGGGGGTTTTGTGATGGAGACGTGACTGAGGATGTGTTCAACCCTCAGTTCCCGAAGCTTCTCTATTCCGTTGTTTTGTTGCCGTTAAACGTGTGTTTTGTTGCCTAATAGAGTTTACCCAGGATCGGATCCACTCTTTGCGTCCCTGGACTACACCTCTCCGTTCTTCGTGGCCTTTCTCCGCGGGAGATCTATTGGCGGATTGGATTGTCTGACTGACCGACTGACTACCACCTTTTTGTATACGGTATTTCATTTGTTTGGATGTGATGTATACTGTGATTTGTGTAGTTAGTGGTAGTTGAGGACTTAATTAAGAGTTGATCCGCTTTAAGGTTCTGTGGTAAAGTAATTGTTATATTGATTGTATGTTTAATACTGGGTTTACGCTACAAGGAACGAACGGACAAACATCGCGTGACAAAAGTCACTTGAGTTCACTGAACTCCTTTTCCGGGCAGGACTCTTTTTAGGCCCGAGGTACAGGACATTTCTGGAGGAACCAGAACTCATTGTGATATTATTATATATGTGTGTAATCATTGTTGTTGCTAATACAACCCACGCAACAGAATATAATTGTTTTTGAAGTTCTTTTCAATGTTTTAAGGGTTTATGAAAAGTTTATTTCCATCCTGACTTTTACATACGTCCTTTGTATTGGTGTAGACTTGACGGACCAGATGGGACTCATTCCCACCCAAACTAAAAGGAGAAACTAATGTTTTCTCTGGTAGGCACAACCTACCTGGCACCCCTATAAATAATAACCTCAAGTCAAAACCGTTACATAAAAAATGGCACCCCAGATGGGACAGCTCATCATTGAGAACTAACCAAAGCAAATATTTTGTGTGGAATTAAAACAATGGATTCACCCCAAGATAATGTGCTCATCCATGTCATACCTGTCAATGGGAATACACAGGGCCATTCTGACCATCAAGCTGACAATACAAATCATAATGTGAATGGAGATAATGGAGTTGATTTGGGCCAGAGCCCTGGGAATCTGAATGCTCGGCCTGAGCCACAGGCCACAGGAGGTCTAACCAGTTACTCACTTATTGACATGGATCTGTGTGGAAGTACTGAGCTAGTCCTCCCTCTGACACCCAACCTTCCTCCATTGTCTGGTTTATCTCCAGAGGTTGTAGTCTTACAACTTCAAGGTGACATCCTTGATATTCGTCGGACTCAACAACATCTCCAAACTCTTATCCACCATAAATTCAAATGTCTGAGGGAAGAGCAACAACAGAGTGCCATGGAATTCAGAAACTCACTGAGCACTCTAACCCACACGCTGACAGAGCTCAGTGAGAGTGGAAGACGGGAAATGACTAGTGCCATGGACAGGCAGTTTGACTACCAACGAAACCAACTCACTGCCACTCTCCAATGGCGCCTGCAACATCACCACACTGAGGTCCTCAAGGACGTTAATTCTGTTTTTTCTCCCATGGTTAACACTGTAGACCACTTGCAGACAGAGCTCTCTAATTGTGTTAAAATGTTGGATGACGTGTCTGTGGACATGGCCTCCATTAGGCACAACTCCTTACACAGAGTTTCCCTGGTGTCCACTTCAGTTCAGACCACTGAGGGCCAAGCTGGCACCTCTGAACAGCCAAGACCAGGCCATGCTGCAGCCACCCCTTGCAGGATGCAATCCACCATGCATCCTGGTGTTCATTTTCATTGTCCGATAACGCCCTCCCCTCTACTTCCTCAATCCCTCCTAGCTCGTTTGTTCATGGTGATTTGAGTAGACGTCATGTGGGGGCGATGCCCATTAAATTGCAATTTCCCACCTTTGGGAAAAAGATGACAGTCCTGATCCGCTAATGTATCTAGAAAGATGTTGTGACTTTCTTGCCCTCAATCCCCTGGCTGACGAAGAACTCCTTGCCACATTGAGGAATGTGTTGCATGGGACAGCTCGAGACTGGTGGGATGTGGCACGTCTCACCACTACCTCCTGGGCTGACTTTGAGGCCAAGTTTTCCTCTGCATTTCTATCTGAGGACTACACAGATGAATTGGCAGACAGAGTCAGAAATCGAGTACAAGGAGAGAAAGAGAGTATCCGTGACTTTGCATACGGTTACCACTCCCTGTGCAGAAGGTGGAAACCTGGCATTGAGGAGGAAGAGGTCATTAAATTGATCTTGAAGAACATCAACCCACTACTAGCCAGTCAACTCCGAGAACGAGTCACCACTGTCGATGGACTGGTTCGCTTGGGACAGCAGTTTGAGAAGGACAGAGAATGCCAACAGCAATATGACCAGAGAAAGAAACAGACACCCAAACAGTTACCCAAGACAGACCCTCAACAACAGCCAGAGTCTCCAGCCAAGACCCTCTCATGTTTTGTTGGAGATGTAGCCAAAAGGGACATTCTTCAGCTACATGTCCAAGACCGTATCAAGTAAACCCTTCCAGAAACCACAAATCACAACAGGCCAACACACCTAACTCTCTTCGCAGCAATGACCATCCTTCTCTGGGTGCTTTAACCAGAGCTGAAACCCCAAGAGTCACTGCCTACGCCCCCATCGACATCCCCTTCCTTTCAGTTAATACCGCACCAACTGGTGTTACCCCTGTCCATAGGCCCATGGACAGGAAGAGCCATCTTGGATACCGGGTCATCCTACACACTGCTCAATGAGAAACTGTGGAAGGAGGTTAACGGTCCACAATACAACTTGAAGCCGTGGACAGAAGGTCCACTCTATCTGGCTGATGGTGAGGCTAGACGACCCCTTGGATGGAGTGAGGTAGAGTTCCGCCTGTGTAACCGCTCCTATATGATTCCTTCTGTTATCCTACAAACCAGGAACCTTGCTTTTCCTGTCGTGTTGGGAATTGATTTCATGTACTTCAGTGGTGTCCAGATTGATATCACACACAATTGCTACTGGTTTCCATACAATCCGAGCGAGAAGCATTTCTTCCAATCAGAAGCTATGAAGTTACATGATTGGGGTTCAAATGTGGCAGTCTTCTCTGCCATTGCTCCGGTACCACTAACCCTCGATAATCCTTCTGACGATCTCCTTTTACAGGCTGTGAGAAGAGCTCAGCTGGAACAGCCAGAGGAGTTAAGGCTGTTGGAACAGCTGCAGAATAATGCTGATGTATGTACTTCAAAGCTGGGACGCACCAGGCTCCTGAAGCACAAAATATTCCTTACACAGGAAATGCCGATCAAGCAAAAGCCATATCGTTTGTCCCCAGCGAAGCTAATCATCCAAAAGGGACTCATAAATGATATGTTAACCCAAGATATAATAGAACGTTCCTCCTCTCCCTGGGCTGCTCCTGTTGTCCTCATCCCAAAAAAGACTGGTGGTCTTAGATTTTGTGTGGACTATAGGAAGACCAACAATGTTTCCCAGACTGATGCCTATCCTCTTCCCACCATCCATGAGATCCTGGAGTCATTGTCTGGCGCTGTTGTGTTCACTACCCTTGACCTCAATAGTGGTTATTGGCAGGTTGAGATGGACCAGGAAAGCAAGGACAAGACTGCGTTTGTCTGTGCCGAGGGCTTGTTTTCCTTTAAGGTGATGCCCTTTGGATTAAAGAATGCCCCTGCCACTTTCCAAAGACTCATGGATATTGCGTTAGGTGAGCTCAAAGGGAAGATCTGTTTCGTCTACCTGGACGATATAATTATCTACTCTCAGAACAGAGAAAGACACTTTCAAGATCTTCAAGCAGTGTTGGACAAGCTAAGAGAAGCTGGTCTGACCTTAAATATGAAGAAGAGCAACTTCTGCCAAACCTCCCTGAAGTTCCTTGGCCATATTGTGTCTTTCGACGGCATTCATGTGGATCCTGAAAAGACAAAGGCTGTACAAGACTTCCCTGTGCCAACCACACTCAAGGCCCTTCAACGGTTCCTTGGTATGGCTGGATGGTACCATCGGTTTGTGTCGAACTTCTCCCAGGTGGCAGAACCCCTCAACGCGATGAAGCGAAAAGGAGCGAAATTCCAATGGACGGCAGAGTGCCAGACTTCCTTTGAAACCCTGAAACGACATCTCGTCACACCTCCCATTTTAGGTCATCCCAACTTTGATTGCCCTTTTGTTGTTTACACTGATGCAAGTGATGTTGGACTTGCTGCTGTCCTAGTCCAACAGACTGGACTTGGCACTGAAGAAGTGCTAGCGTTCGCCAGTCGGACATTGAATGGAGCAGAACGGAACTACTCTACAACAGAGCAAGAGTGCCTTGCAGTGGTCTGGGCTTTGGAAAAGAGGAGGTACTACTTGGAGGGAAGACACTTCACTGTGGTCACTGACCATTCCTCCCTTGTGTGGGTGTTCAAGACCAACAAACCAAGCACCAGACTCATAAGATGGGCTCTACGGTTGCAAGAGTTCACATTTGCAGTGGAATACAGGAAAGGAAAATACAACACTGTTCCAGATGCCTTGTCCAGAGCTCCTACTTGTGATAACGGTGGCCCTGATCTTACATGTGCTACTGTCCTGTCAAGCAGTCGAGACTCGCCCAAAACAGACTTTCCCATCTCTGATGAGGCAATATGGAAAGCTCAACAGGATGATCCAGAAGTACAGGCTTTGTACCAGACTATCCTGGAAGATGGAGAAAAGATGGTCAATCCTACCACAAAGCTGACCATCATTGAAGATAAAGTCTACCGAGTCGTACAACTACCTCACAGAACACTCTACCAAATGTACATACCGGACACTCTACGCCTACAACTGCTTCAACATTTCCATGAAGACCCATTAGCTGGTCATTTGGGCAGGTTCAAAACCTACAAGCGGTTGCAAGCGTTACTCTACTGGCCACATCTGAGCATGGATGTGAAGTCACACATCCGAAATTGTCAGGTTTGTCAAATGTACAAACCAGAAGGTAGAAAGCCTGCCGGCAAGTTGCAGCAAACGGTGGTTACCCGACCTTGGGAAATGTTAGGAGTGGATTTGATGGGTCCATTTCCTAGAAGCTCCAATCAGAATGTGTACATACTTGTTTTTGTTGATTACTATTCAAAGTGGGTGGAACTCTTTTCCCTGCGTCAGGCCACAGCAAGGACCGTCTCTAACATCCTTACGAAAGAGATCCTGACTCGCTGGGGAGTGCCTGATTACATCCTGTCTGATCGAGGTTCCCAATTTGTCTCTGATCTCTTTGAGGAGACCTGCCAAAGATGGAACCTGAGGCAGAAGTTGACCACGGCCTATCACCCACAGACCAATCTCACTGAGAGAGTAAATCGAACCTTGAAGACAATGATTGCTTCCTATGTAGGGACCCAGCACAAACACTGGGACAAGCACCTTCATGAGTTTCGATTTGCCCTGAATTCTGCTGTGCAAGAGTCCACTGGAGTCACACCTGCAGAGCTGAACCTAAGTCGTCCTCTCCGAGGACCCTTGGATATGGTGCTACAGCCCCAGCAGCTTACTCCAGACGCTGCTTGCTATGACCAGGTAGGCCATCTCCATGACTTGAGAGCTCTTGTCTCAAAGAACATGATCCAGGCTCGACTCAAGCAGAAGAGAAATTATGATAAGAACAGACGAGACATGCAGTTCCAGCTTCGTGATCGGGTGTGGCTTCGCTCTCATCCTTACTCGAAAGCTGAACAATTCTTCTCGGCCAAGCTCGCTCCTAAATGGCAAGGACCATATAGGATTGTGGAGCAGATGGGCCCTTTGAACTACCGAGTGGTGAAAGAGGACACAGGTGAAGATATGCGCATCGTCCATGTCTCACGCCTTAAGGCCTGTTACCCCTCGGCTGAGGAAATGGAGGCGATTGAGCGCCGCAAGGTCCTGGATATCTTTGAAGAGGAAAGTGAGGAGACTTTTCTCGGATTCCCAGACCCAGAAGTCTCGCACCTTAAGGCCTGTGGCCCCTCAGCTGAGGAGCGTGAGCTCCAAAAAGTAATGAATATTTTTGTAGAGGAAAGCGATGAGGAGACCTTTCTCGGTTTCCCCGACCAAGATGTGCCTTCCAGGGCAATGGTCGGCTTTTTCCAGGGGAGGGGTGTGTGACGGCCCTGAATTTTTCTGAACCGTCTCAGTGCAGCTCCTTCCAATAGGGCGCTTTCCTTTAATTCCCAATTAAATAGCCAGTATCAGCTGCGCAAAAGGGGGTTTTGTGATGGAGACGTGACTGAGGATGTGTTCAACCCTCAGTTCCCGAAGCTTCTCTATTCCGTTGTTTTGTTGCCGTTAAACGTGTGTTTTGTTGCCTAATAGAGTTTACCCAGGATCGGATCCACTCTTTGCGTCCCTGGACTACACCTCTCCGTTCTTCGTGGCCTTTCTCCGCGGGAGATCTATTGGCGGATTGGATTGTCTGACTGACCGACTGACTACCACCTTTTTGTATACGGTATTTCATTTGTTTGGATGTGATGTATACTGTGATTTGTGTAGTTAGTGGTAGTTGAGGACTTAATTAAGAGTTGATCCGCTTTAAGGTTCTGTGGTAAAGTAATTGTTATATTGATTGTATGTTTAATACTGGGTTTACGCTACAAGGAACGAACGGACAAACATCGCGTGACAAAAGTCACTTGAGTTCACTGAACTCCTTTTCCGGGCAGGACTCTTTTTAGGCCCGAGGTACAGGACATTTCTGGAGGAACCAGAACTCATTGTGATATTATTATATATGTGTGTAATCATTGTTGTTGCTAATACAACCCACGCAACAGAATATAATTGTTTTTGAAGTTCTTTTCAATGTTTTAAGGGTTTATGAAAAGTTTATTTCCATCCTGACTTTTACATACGTCCTTTGTATTGGTGTAGACTTGACGGACCAGATGGGACTCATTCCCACCCAAACTAAAAGGAGAAACTAATGTTTTCTCTGGTAGGCACAACCTACCTGGCACCCCTATAAATAATAACCTCAAGTCAAAACCGTTACAACCTCTATGCTGCATCAGTCCCTAACCCACCTCTATGCTGCATCAGTCCCAAACCCACCTCTATGCTGCATCAGTCCCTAACCCACCTCTATGCTGCATCAGTCCCTAACCCACCTCTATGCTGCATCAGTCCCTAACCCACCTCTATGCTGCACCAGTCCCTAACCCACCTCTATGCTGCATCAGTCCCTAACCCACCTCTATGCTGCATCAGTCCCTAACCCACCTCTATGCTGCACCAGTCCCTAACCCACCTCTATGCTGCATCAGTCCCTAACCCACCTCTATGCTGCATCAGTCCCTAACCCACCTCTATGCTGCACCAGTCCCTAACCCACCTCTATGCTGCATCAGTCCCTAACTCACCTCTATGCTGCATCAGGCCAGTCCCTAGCCCAGCTCTGTGCTGCATCAGTCAGTCCCTAACCCAGCTTTGTGCTGCATCAGTCAGTCCCTAACCCATCTCTATGCTGCATCAGTCCAGTCCCTAACCCACCTCTATGCTTCATCAGTCCCTAACCCACCTCTATGCTGCATCAGTCCGGTCCCTAACCCACCTCTCTGCTGCATCAGTCCGGTCCCAAACACAAAGTATCAATTTCTTGCTTTATTACAAAGCAGTTGAGCCGGTACACTTGGTGAACCCTGGACAGTTACCATGCTGCGTTCAGCCGGTACACTGGCTCAACCCTGGACAGTTCCCATGCTGCGTTCAGCCGGTACACTGGCTCAACCCTGGACAGTTACCATGCTGCGTTCAGCCGGTACACTGGGTCAACCCTGGACAGTTACCATGCTGCGTTCAGCCGGTACACTGGGTCAACCCTGGACAGTTACCATGCTGCGTTCAGCCGGTACACGGGGTCAACCCTGGACAGTTACCATGCTGCGTTGAGCCGGTACACTGGGTCAACCCTGGACAGTTACCATGCTGCGTTGAGCCGGTACACTGGGTCAACCCTGGGCAGTTACCATGCTGCGTTTAGCCGGTACACTGGGTCAACCCTGGACAGTTACCATGCTGTGTTGAGCCGGTACACTGGGTCAACCCTGGGCAGTTACCATGCTGCGTTCAGCCGGTACACTGGGTCAATCCTGGACAGTTACCATGCTGCGTTCAGCCGGTACACTGGGTCAACCCTGGACAGTTACCATGCTGCATTCAGCCGGTACACTGGGTCAACCCTGGGCAGTTACCATGCTGCGTTGAGCCGGTACACTGGGTCAACCCTGGACAGTTACCATGCTGCATTCAGCCGGTACACTGGGTCAACCCTGGACAGTTAGCATGCTGCGTTCAGCCGGTACACTGGGTCAACCCTGGACAGTTACCAGAACTCCTACTCTGGATCTCTAACCTGATATTGGGTCCAAAAACTCCCAAATGAAAGTCTAAAAGTTTAAAAGAGAAACAAGTTCAGAACTTCTATATTTTTCTTCCAACAATATTTCTCCTTAAGGAATGTTTTGGTGACCTTCAAAATGTCACCGTGACTCTGAAAGAGGGTGACACCAGTGGCCAGGGGGAATTTGCTGTGTACTCTGTACTGTAGGTATTTTTGGATGGGTCATGATAACAAGGTCAGTTACTGTACACTTCAATCAGCTTCACGCCCTAGTTCTTAAGATATGACATGGCCAGCTACCTCACATTGTAACCTACCAATGAATGGCTGGGCGGTTTGGAATGAGGTCCTCAGGTTGTGACTCTAGGTCCGGGAGGGTTCAAATCTCATATACCATGTTTGAGAACAAGAGAGGGGAAAACAAAGGGGAAAAAGCCCAAAGTGGGGAAAACAACAAGCAGAGGGGAAAACAACAAGCATCAGGGGAAAGCCTAGTGGTAGAAGACCTACTAGATAGAACTGTGTCCTCTGTCAGGGGTAACAGAGGGAAGAGGAAGAGACCAGGAGAGAGACCGTAACAGAGGGAAGAGGAAAAGACTAGGAGAGAGACCGTAACAGAGGGGTAGGAGGAAGAGACTAGGAGAGAGACCGTAACAGAGGGGTAGGAGGAAGAGACTAGGAGAGAGACCGTAACAGAGGGTAGGAGGAAAAGACTAGGAGAGAGACCGTAACAGAGGGAAGAGGAAAAGACTAGGAGAGAGACCGTAACAGAGGGGGGAGGAGGAAGAGACTAGGAGAGAGACAGTAACAGTGAAGAGGAGGAAGAGACTAGGAGAAAGACAGTAACAGAGGGAAGAGGAGGAAGAGACTAGGAGAGAGACAGTAACAGATGGAAGAGGAGGAAGAGACTAGGAGAGAGACAGTAACAGAGGGAAGAGGAGGAAGAGACTAGGAGAGAGACAGTAACAGATGGAAGAGGAAGAGACTAGGAGAGAGACAGTAACAGATGGAAGAGGAAGAGACTAGGAGAGAGACAGTAACAGAGGGAAGAGGAAGAAGAGACAGTAACATAGGGAGGAGGAGGAAGAGACTAGGAGAAAGACAGTAACAGATGGAAGAGGAAGAGACTAGGAGAGAGACAGTAACAGAGGGAAGAGGAAGAAGAGACAGTAACATAGGGAGGAGGAGGAAGAGACTAGGAGAGAGACCGTAACAGAGGGAGGAAGAGACCAGGAGAGAGACAGTAACAGAGGGAAGAGGTACAGCAGCTACTTCAGCAAGGAGAATAAGAGAGATGAGAGATTAAGAGAGATCAATTGAGGGAAGAAGATGGAGATAAATTGAGGGAACAAGAGAGAGATACATTGAGCAAAGAAGAGAGAGATTTTTGAGGGAACAAGAGATGATTAGAGAGAGAGAAAAGAGAAAGACGAAGAGAGAGATGAGGTGATAGGGAGACGTCGACAGTGGGATGACACTGAGGTATGAGGGTAGGGTTGAAGAGGAGGAGAGGGTTCAGAGGAAGGTCAATGAAAGATGGGGCCAGTGGCCCCCCTACTGATGTGCCTGGAGGTGAACAGGTCTGTGTCATGGTCTCTCTGTCTCATTACCAGCCCCGTTACACACATTCTGTTGGAGGCTAGAATAAATTTCTGAAAAAGTGGAGAAAAAATCTTTCAACTCTGGAATTTTAAAGTCAATTCTTGCTTGTGTTTTCTTAAAGTAAACAATGCTATTTTGTCTCATTTAAATACATCTGAGTCACACAGTGTGCCATTCTCTCCAGTGACCATCTATTCAGTTGCATTTGTCCCTACAGGGATATTCATTGTGCAGCAAGGGAAACACAACACACAGTCGATGTACAGTTTACATGTATACTGAGATATGTGTTGCCTTGCTTTCACTTGTCAAATCATGTTAGATCAGGACTTACTGATCTCCCTCCTCTCCCTGGAGGACCTCAGGGATGCCTCAGGGATGACTCCTTGCTCTGTCCCCAGTCCACCTGGCCGTGCTGCTGCTCCAGTTTCAACTGTTCTTCCTGCGGCTTTGGAACCCTGACCTGTTCACCGGTTGTGCTACCTGTCCCAGACCTGCTGTTTTCGACTCTCTCTCTTTACCGCACCTGCTGTCTCTAACTCTGAATGCTCGCCTATGAAAAGCCAACTGACATTAACTCCTGAGGTGCTGACCTGTTGCATCCTCTACAACCACTGTGATTATTATTATTTGACCCTGCTGGTGTTTTATGAACATTTGAACATCTTGGCCATGTTCTGTTATAATCTCCACCCAGCACAGCCAGAAGAGGACTGGCCACCCCACATAGCCTGGTTCCTCTCTAGGTTTCTTCCTAGGTTTTGGCCTTTCTAGGGAGGTTTTCCTAGCCACTGTGCTTATACACCTGCATTGCTTGCTGTTTGGGGTTTAAGGCTGGGTTTCTGTACAGCACTTTGAGATATCAGCTGATGTAAGAAGGGCTTTATAATTACAGTTGATTGATTGATTAAAGTATCAAAACAGTGTGTGCATCCCAAATGGCACACTATGGACCCTGGTCAAAAGTAGTGCACTACATAGGGAACGAGGTGCCATTTGAGACACATCCAGGTCCTGTGAATCCGGAGTCTGACTCTTATGCTACCAGCCTTGTTTTTTGTTTTAGTTCAATTCTTCTCTATCAGTTTGTTTCTGAATCCTGCTCTTCATGTCCAGTCAACGTTGCCACCATACTGTAGAATTCTCCATCTGCCTTGTGTGGAGCACTGCAGCTCCAAAATGATGCTGTTTTAATCTGCCTTGTGTGGAGCACTGCAGCTCCAAAATGATGCTGTTTTAATCTGCCTTGTGTGGAGCACTGCAGCTCCAAAATGATGCTGTTTTAATCTGCCTTGTGTGGAGCACTGCAGCTCCAAAATGATGCTGTTTTAATCTGCCTTGTGTGGAGCACTGCAGCTCCAGAATGATGCTGTTTAAATCTGCCTTGTGTGGTGCACTGCAGCTCCAAAATGATGCTGTTTTAATCTGCCTTGTGTGGAACACTGCAGCTCCAAAATGATACTGTTTTAATCTGCCTTGTGTGGAGCACTGCAGCTCCAAAATGATGCTGTTTTAATCTGCCTTGTGTGGAGCACTGCAGCTCCAGAATGATGCTGTTTTAATCTGCCTTGTGTGGAACACTGCAGCTCCAAAATGATGCTGTTTTAATCTGCTGTTTTAATCTGCCTTGTGTGGAACACTGCAGCTCCAAAATGATGCTGTTTTAATCTGCCTTGTGTGGAGCACTGCAGCTCCAGAATGATGCTGTTTAAATCTGCCTTGTGTGGTGCACTGCAGCTCCAAAATGATGCTGTTTTAATCTGCCTTGTGTGGAACACTGCAGCTCCAAAATGATACTGTTTTAATCTAGCCTCGTCATAGTGAACAGACAGAGTGTTTTAACATTCAGCTTTGGTCTTTAACCCAATAAATCACAGGCAGCACACACCATCATGTACCCAGACACCTCTCTACCACCCAGACAGCTCTCCACCACCCAGACACCTCTCCACCACCCAGACACCTCTCCACCACCCAGACACCTCTCCACCACCCAGACACCTCTCCACCACCCAGACACCTCTCTACCACCCAGACACCTCTCTACCACCCAGACACCTCTCTACCACCCAGACACCTCTCCACCACCCAGACACCTCTCCACCACCCAGACACCTCTCCACCACCCAGACACCTCTCCACCACCCAGATACCTCTCCACCACCCAGACACCTCTCCACCACCCAGACACCTCTCCACCACCCAGACACCTCTCCACCACCCAGACACCTCTCCACCACCCAGACACCTCTCCACCACCCAGACACCTCTCCACCACCCAGACACCTCTCCACCACCCAGACACCTCTCCACCACCCAGACACCTCTCCACCACCCAGACACCTCTCCACACCCAGACACCTCTCCACCACCCAGACACCTCTCCACCACCCAGACACCTCTCCACCACCCAGACACCTCTCCACCACCCAGACACCTCTCCACCACCCAGACACCTCTCTACCACCCAGACACCTCTCTACCACCCAGACACCTCTCTACCACCCAGACACCTCTCTACCACCCAGACACCTCTCTACCACCCAGACACCTCTCTACCACCCAGACACCTCTCTACCACCCAGACACCTCTCTACCACCCAGACACCTCTCTACCACCCAGACACCTCTCCGCCACCCAGACACCTTGTTAGTTTTAGAGGTCAGATGAATCAACGGTGCTCTTTGTCTTTTTCCTTTAGAAGCTGTATGAATTCACCTTGTTTTCATCCATCCCATAATTGTGACAAACCCTGTTGCCCGGCCAACCGACAGTCCTACAGACCCAGTAATCACCTGAACAATAGTCACTTTGGGCTTTGAGGTTCTGTTTTGTTGGAATGCTCGGAAGCTCAGCAGTCAATCTCTGCTGAAGTCTGTTTCTAAAGTCCCTAAGGTTGTACCCTGGTTAGGGTCATGTGGGGAACAGTCGCTTGAGCAGATTAATGTATGCAATTGTGCCAACAGAACACACATACATAACCACGCACACACATGGCCAGGTGACTGGGTCAGGATTACACAGATGTTCACACTGAATCTCTTCTGCCCCGTTCCCCGTCTCTGATTGGGTGTATTTGAATGGATTTCATTTGGCGTGATGTGTGTTTGATTGGCACTGTGTGATCCGCTTTTTGTGCGTGCATGCGTGCGTGCGTGTGTGTGTGCTCCTTTGTCTGCGGATCCACCAAGATATTTTTTTTTTATCACAGGGAGAATAAGATGGGAATTGAATTAAGCCCAATATCTTCTAAAGCCAACTTGTTGCTATGAGGATACTAAAGAAACCATCAACTAGCTTGTTACTAACATTATTATAGAGCCCCACTAGGAATGAATGGAAGACGCCAATTCACATAGAAGTAGAGAAATCCAATGTTTCACTTTCTTTCTGCTCTCCCTACCTACCTACCTACCTACCTACCTACCTACCTACCTACCTACCTACCTCCCTACCTCCCTACCTATCTACCTATCTACCTACCTACCTACCTACCTACCTACCTACCTACCTACCTACATCCCTCCCTACCTACATCCCTCCCTACCTACATCCCTCCCTACCTACATCCCTCCCTACCTACATCCCTCCCTACCTACATCCCTACCTACCTACATCCCTACCTACCTACATCCCTACCTGCCTACCTACCTACCTACCTACCTACCTACATCCCTCCCTACCTACATCCCTCCCTACCTACATCCCTCCCTACCTACATCCCTCCCTACCTACATCCCTCCCTACCTACATCCCTCCCTACCTACATCCCTCCCTACCTACATCCCTCCCTCCCTCCCTACTTACCTAACCCTGTAGGCCTGGGCTGAAGCCCTACACACACACACACACACACACACACACACACACACACACACACACACACACACACACACACACACACACACACACACACACACACACACACACTACCTACCCTACCTACCTACCTCCATCCCTCCCTCCCCTCCCTACCTAACCCTGTAGGTCTGGGCTGAATCCCCTACACACACACACACACACACACACACACACACACACACACCCACACACACACACACACACACACACACACACACACACACACACACACACACACACACACACACACACACACACACACACACACACACACACACACACACACACACACACACACACACACACACACACACACACACACACACACACACACACACACACACACACACACACACACACACACACACACACACACACACACACACACACACACACACACACACACACACACACACACACACACACACACACACACACACACACACACACACACACACACACACTCACTCACACTTTTGCATTGCTATCCTTATGGGGACTAAATGATGATTCCCATCCAAAATCCTATTTTCCCTAATTCTAAAACTACCTAAACCTGCAGCTGGCCACGACCGGGAGGTCCGTGGGGTGACACACAATCGGCCTAGCGTCGTCCGGTTTGGTGAGGGTTTGACCGGTAGGGATATCCTTGTCTCATTGCGCACCAGCGACCCCTGTGGCGGGCCGGGAGCAGTGCACGCTAACCAAGGTTGCCGGGAGCACCGTGTTTCCACATTGGTGCGGCTGGCTTCCGGGTTGGAGACACGCTGTGTTAAGAAGCAGTGCGGCTTGGTTGGGTTGTGTATCGGAGAACGCATGATTTTCAACCTTCATCTCTTCAGGGCTCGTATGGGACTTGTAGCGATGAGACAAGATAGTAGCGACTAACAATTGGATACCACGAAATTGGGGAGAAAAAAAACAAAAAAACTATACCTAAACCTAACCCATAATCCTAAATCTAAACCTAAATCTAACGTAACCCATAATCCTAAATCTATACCTAAACCTAATCCTAACCCCTAATCCTAAATCTATACCTAAACCTAACCCCTAATCCTAAATCTATACCTAAACCTAACCCCTAATCCTAAATCTATACCTAAACCTAACCACTAATCCTAAATCTATACCTAAACCTAACCACTAATCATAAATCTATACCTAAACCTAACGTAACCACTAATCCTAAATCTATACCTAAACCTAATCCTAACCCCTAATCCTAAATCTATACCTAAACCTAACCACTAATCCTAAATCTATACCTAAACCTAACGTAACCACTAATCCTAAATCTATACCTAAACCTAACCCCTAATCCTAAATCTATACCTAAACCTAACCTAACCCCTAATCCTAAATCTATACCTAAACCTAACGTAACCCCTAATCCTAAATCTATACCTAAACCTAACCACTAATCCTAAATCTATACCTAAACCTAACCGTAACCCCTAAATCTATACCTAAACCTAACCCCTAATCCTAAATCTATACCTAAACCTAACCCCTAATCCTAAATCTATACCTAAACCTAATCGTAACCCCTAATCCTAAATCTATACCTAAACCTAACCCCTAATCCTAAATCTATACCTAAACCTAACCCCTAATCCTAAATCTATACCTAAATCTAACCCCTAATCCTAAATCTATACCTAAACCTAATCGTAACCCCTAATCCTAAATCTATACCTAAACCTAACCCCTAATCCTAAATCTATACCTAAATCTAACCCCTAATCCTAAATCTATACCTAAACCTAACCGTAACCCCTAATCCTAAATCTATACCTAAACCTAACCCCTAATCCTAAATCTATACCTAAACCTAACGTAACCCTTAATCCTAAATCTATACCTAAACCTAACCCCTAATCCTAAATCTATACCTAAACCTAACCACTAATCCTAAATCTATACCTAAACCTAACGTAACCACTAATCCTAAATCTATACCTAAACCTAACCCCTAATCCTAAATCTATACCTAAACCTAACCCCTAATCCTAAATCTATACCTAAACCTAACCACTAATCCTAAATCTATACCTAAACCTAACCCCTAATCCTAAATCTATACCTAAACCTAACCCCTAATCCTAAATCTATACCTAAACCTAACCACTAATCCTAAATCTATACCTAAACCTAACCGTAACCCCTAAATCTATACCTAAACCTAACCCCTAATCCTAAATCTATACCTAAACCTAACCCCTAATCCTAAATCTATACCTAAACCTAACCACTAATCCTAAATCTATACCTAAACCTAACCCCTAATCCTAAATCTATACCTAAACCTAACCCCTAATCCTAAATCTATACCTAAACCTAACCACTAATCCTAAATCTATACCTAAACCTAACCCCTAATCCTAAATCTATACCTAAACCTAACGTAACCCCTAATCCTAAATCTATACCTAAACCTAACCACTAATCCTAAATCTATACCTAAACCTAACCCCTAATCCTAAATCTATACCTAAACCTAACCCCTAATCCTAAATCTATACCTAAACCTAATCGTAACCCCTAATCCTAAATCTAAACCTAAATCTAACGTAACCCATAATCCTAAATCTATACCTAAACCTAACCCCTAATTCTAAATCTATACCTAAACCTAACCGTAACCCCTAATCCTAAATCTATACCTAAACCTAACGTAACCCCTAATCCTAAATCTATACCTAAACCTAACCTAACCCCTAATCCTAAATCTATACCTAAACCTAACGTAACCCCTAATCCTAAATCTATACCTAAACCTAACCCCTAATCCTAAATCTAAACCTAAACCTAACCGTAACCCCTAATCCTAAATCTATACCTAAACCTAACCGTAACCCCTAATCCTAAATCTATACCTAAACCTAACCCCTAATCCTAAATCTATACCTAAACCTAACCCCTAATCCTAAATCTATACCTAAACCTAATCGTAACCCCTAATCCTAAATCTATACCTAAACCTAATCGTAACCCCTAATCCTAAATCTAAACCTAAATCTAACCTCTAATCCTAACCCAAATTGTAACCCTAAACCTAACCCCATGCATATATTATATTAACACAGACCGAGAGACTAAAGAAGAGTGGGAGGGTAGAGGGGAGGAAGTATGAGGGAGAAGATGTTGATTAAAGAGGAAGAGGGAGGGTAGAGGGGAGGAAGAGGGAGGGTAGAGGGGAGGAAGAGGGAGAGAGAAAGATAAATAAGAGGAGGAGAGTGAAAGAAGACAGAGATAGTGATGAGTCTAAACCAAATGCCCATCCATTACCCCTTCCACGATAATGACCACTGGACCTCTCTCCTCCTGCTCCTCCTCTTCCTCTCTCCTTCCTGCATCTCATCTCTTATCTTGTCTGCAGTGCAGTATGAGTCCAGTGACTAATGGCTACAGACCTATTATCTGGCCATAGACTCTCCCTCACTGAGACTCAGCTGAATGCATAATGCAGCTCTTTCTAGATGAGCACCGGTGATATGCCAGCTATAGAGGGGATATCTAGACGCTGCATATAGAGGGGGGATATCTAGACGCTGCCTATAGAGGGGGGATATCTAGACGCTGCCTATAGAGGGGGGATATCTAGACGCTGCCTATAGAGTGGGGATATCTAGACGCTGCCTATAGAGTGGGGATATCTAGACGCTGCCTATAGAGGGGATATCTAGACGCTGCATATAGAGGGGGGATATCTAGACGCTGCCTATAGAGTGGGGATATCTAGACGCTGCCTATAGAGGGGGGATATCTAGACGCTGCCTATAGAGTGGGGATATCTAGACGCTGCCTATAGAGGGGGATATCTAGACGCTGCCTATAGAGTGGGGATATCTAGACGCTGCCTATAGAGTGGGGATATCTAGACGCTGCCTATAGAGGGGGATATCTAGACGCTGCCTATAGAGTGGGGATATCTAGACGCTGCCTATAGAGTGGGGATATCTAGACGCTGCCTATAGAGTGGGGATATCTAGACGCTGCCTATAGAGGGGGATATCTAGACGCTGCCTATAGAGTGGAGATATCTAGACGCTGCCTATAGAGGGGGGATATCTAGACGCTGCCTATAGAGGCGGGATATCTAGACGCTGCCTATAGAGTGGGGATGGGATATCTAGACGCTGCCTATAGAGTGGAGATATCTAGACGCTGCCTATAGAGTGGGGATGGGATATCTAGACGCTGCCTATAGAGGGGGGATATCTAGACGCTGCCTATAGAGGGGGGATATCTAGACGCTGCCTATAGAGGGGGATATCTAGACGCTGCCTATAGAGGGGGGATATCTAGACGCTGCCTATAGAGGGGGGATATCTAGACGCTGCCTATAGAGTGGGGATGGGATATCTAGACGCTGCCTATAGAGTGGGGATGGGATATCTAGACGCTGCCTATAGAGTGGGGATATCTAGACGCTGCCTATAGAGTGGGGATGGGATATCTAGACGCTGCCTATAGAGGGGGGATATCTAGACGCTGCCTATAGAGTGGGGATGGGATATCTAGACGCTGCCTATAGAGTGGGGATGGGATATCTAGACGCTGCCTATAGAGGGGGGATATCTAGACGCTGCCTATAGAGTGGGGATATCTAGACATTTAACATTTACATTTACATTACATTTAAGTCAATTAGCAGACGCTCTTATCCAGAGCGACTTACAAATTGGTGCATTCACCTTATGACATCCAGTGGAACAGTCACTTTACAATAGTGCATCTAAATCTTAAAGGGGGGGGGGTGAGAAGAGTGGGGATGGGATGGGATATCTAGACGCTGCCTATAGAGTGGGGATATCTAGACGCTGCCTATAGAGTGGGGATATCTAGATGCTGCCTATAGAGTGGGGATGGGATATCTAGACGCTGCCTATAGAGTGGGGATGGGATATCTAGACGCTGCCTATAGAGTGGGGATGTCTAGACGCTGCCTATAGAGTGGGGATGGGATATCTAGACGCTGCCTATAGAGTGGGGATGGGATATCTAGACGCTGCCTATAGAGTGGGGATGTCTAGACGCTGCCTATAGAGTGGGGATATCTAGACGCTGCCTGTAGAGTGGGGATATCTAGACGCTGCCTATAGAGTGGGGATGGGATATCTAGACGCTGCCTATAGAGTGGGGATATCTAGACGCTGCCTGTAGAGTGGGGATATCTAGACGCTGCCTATAGAGTGGGGATGGGATATCTAGACGCTGCCTATAGAGTGGGGATGGGATATCTAGACGCTGCCTATAGAGGGGGGGATATCTAGACGCTGCCTATAGAGGGGGGATATCTAGACGCTGCCTATAGAGTGGGGATGGGATATCTAGACGCTGCCTATAGAGTGCGGATATCTAGACGCTGCCTATAGAGGGGGGATATCTAGACACTGCCTATAGAGTGGGGATATCTAGACGCTGCCTATAGAGGGGGGATATCTAGACACTGCCTATAGAGTGGGGATATCTAGACGCTGCCTATAGAGAGGGGATATCTAGACGCTGCCTATAGAGTGGGGATATCTAGACGCTGCCTATAGAGTGGGGATATCTAGACGCTGCCTATAGAGGGGGGATATCTAGACACTGCCTATAGAGGGGGGATATCTAGACACTGCCTATAGAGTGGGGATATCTAGACGCTGCCTATAGAGTGGGGATGTCTAGACGCTGCCTATAGAGTGGGGATGGGATATCTAGACGCTGCCTATAGAGTGGGGATATCTAGACGCTGCCTATAGAGGGGGATATCTAGACGCTGCCTATAGAGGGGGATATCTAGACGCTGCCTATAGAGGGGGATATCTAGACGCAGCCTATAGAGTGGGGATATCTAGACGCTGCCTATAGAGGGGGATATCTAGACGCTGCCTATAGAGGGGGATATCTAGACGCTGCCTATAGAGGGGGGATATCTAGACGCTGCCTATAGAGGGGGGATATCTAGACGCTGCCTATAGAGTGGGGATATCTAGACGCTGCCTATAGAGTGGGGATGGGATGTCTAGACGCTGCCTATAGAGTGGGGATGGGATGTCTAGACGCTGCCTATAGAGTGGGGATGGGATATCTAGACGCTGCCTATAGAGTGGGGATGGGATATCTAGACGCTGCCTATAGAGTGGGGATGGGATATCTAGAGTGGGGATGGGACGCTGCCTATAGAGTGGGGATGGGATATCTAGACGCTGCCTATAGAGTGGGGATGGGATATCTAGACGCTGCCTATAGAGTGGGGATGGGATATCTAGACGCTGCCTATAGAGGGGGGATATCTAGACGCTGCCTATAGAGGGGGGATATCTAGACGCTGCCTATAGAGGGGGATATCTAGACGCTGCCTATAGAGTGGGGATGGGATATCTAGACGCTGCCTATAGAGTGGGGATGGGATATCTAGACGCTGCCTATAGAGTGGGGATGGGATATCTAGACGCTGCCTATAGAGTGGGGATGGGATATCTAGACGCTGCCTATAGAGTGGGGGGGAGTGGGGATGGGATATCTAGACGCTGCCTATAGAGTGGGGATATCTAGACGCTGCCTATAGAGTGGGGATGGGATATCTAGACGCTGCCTATAGAGTGGGGATGGGATATCTAGACGCTGCCTATAGAGTGGGGATGGGATATCTAGACGCTGCCTATAGAGGGGGGATATCTAGACGCTGCCTATAGAGGGGGGATATCTAGACACTGCCTATAGAGTGGGGATATCTAGACGCTGCCTATAGAGGGGGGATATCTAGACACTGCCTATAGAGTGGGGATATCTAGACGCTGCCTATAGAGGGGGGATATCTAGACGCTGCCTATAGAGTGGGGATATCTAGACGCTGCCTATAGAGTGGGGATATCTAGACGCTGCCTATAGAGGGGGGATATCTAGACACTGCCTATAGAGGGGGGATATCTAGACACTGCCTATAGAGTGGGGATATCTAGACGCTGCCTATAGAGTGGGGATGTCTAGACGCTGCCTATAGAGTGGGGATGGGATATCTAGACGCTGCCTATAGAGTGGGGATATCTAGACGCTGCCTATAGAGTGGGGATATCTAGAGCCTACGAGTGGGGCCTATAGAGGGGGGGGGATATCTAGACGCTGCCTATAGAGTGGGGATGTCTAGACGCTGCCTATAGAGTGGGGATATCTAGACGCTGCCTATAGAGTGGGGATGGGATATCTAGACGCTGCCTATAGAGTGGGGATATCTAGACGCTGCCTATAGAGTGGGGATATCTAGACGCTGCCTGTAGAGTGGGGATATCTAGACGCTGCCTATAGAGTGGGGATATCTAGATGCTGCCTATAGAGTGGGGATGGGATATCTAGACGCTGCCTATAGAGTGGGGATGGGATATCTAGACGCTGCCTATAGAGTGGGGATGTCTAGACGCTGCCTATAGAGTGGGGATGGGATATCTAGACGCTGCCTATAGAGTGGGGATGGGATATCTAGACGCTGCCTATAGAGTGGGGATATCTAGACGCTGCCTATAGAGTGGGGATATCTAGACGCTGCCTGTAGAGTGGGGATATCTAGACGCTGCCTATAGAGTGGGGATGGGATATCTAGACGCTGCCTATAGAGTGGGGATATCTAGACGCTGCCTGTAGAGGGGGGATATCTAGACGCTGCCTATAGAGGGGGGATATCTAGACGCTGCCTATAGAGTGGGGATGGGATATCTAGACGCTGCCTATAGAGTGGGGATGGGATATCTAGACGCTGCCTATAGAGGGGGGGATATCTAGACGCTGCCTATAGAGGGGGGATATCTAGACGCTGCCTATAGAGTGGGGATGGGATATCTAGACGCTGCCTATAGAGTGGGGATATCTAGACGCTGCCTATAGAGGGGGGATATCTAGACACTGCCTATAGAGTGGGGATATCTAGACGCTGCCTATAGAGGGGGGATATCTAGACACTGCCTATAGAGTGGGGATATCTAGACGCTGCCTATAGAGGGGGATATCTAGACGCTGCCTATAGAGGGGGATATCTAGACGCTGCCTATAGAGTGGGGATATCTAGACGCTGCCTATAGAGGGGGATATCTAGACACTGCCTATAGAGTGGGGATATCTAGACACTGCCTATAGAGGGGGATATCTAGACGCTGCCTATAGAGTGGGGATATCTAGACGCTGCCTATAGAGTGGGGATATCTAGACGCTGCCTATAGAGGGGGATGGGATCTAGACGCTGCCTATAGAGGGGGGGAGTGGGGATATCTAGACGCTGCCTATAGAGTGGGGATGGGATATCTAGACGCTGCCTATAGAGTGGGGATATCTAGACGCTGCCTATAGAGTGGGGATATCTAGACGCTGCCTATAGAGGGGGGATGGGATATCTAGACGCTGCCTATAGAGTGGGGATGTCTAGACGCTGCCTATAGAGTGGGGATATCTAGACGCTGCCTATAGAGGGGGGATATCTATACGCTGCCTATAGAGTGGGGGATATCTAGACGCTGCCTATAGAGTGGGGATGTCTAGACGCTGCCTATAGAGTGGGGATGGGATGTCTAGACGCAGCCTATAGAGTGGGGATATCTAGACGCTGCCTATAGAGGGGGGATATCTAGACGCTGCCTATAGAGTGGGGATATCTAGACGCTGCCTATAGAGTGGGGATGGGATGTCTAGACGCTGCCTATAGAGTGGGGATATCTAGACGCTGCCTATAGAGTGGGGATGGGATGTCTAGACGCTGCCTATAGAGTGGGGATGGGATGTCTAGACGCTGCCTATAGAGTGGGGATGGGATATCTAGACGCTGCCTATAGAGTGGGGATGGGATCTAGACGCTGCCTATAGAGTGGGGATGGGATGTCTAGACGCTGCCTATAGAGTGGGGATGGGATATCTAGACGCTGCCTATAGAGTGGGGATGGGATATCTAGACGCTGCCTATAGAGGGGGGATATCTAGACGCTGCCTATAGAGTGGGGATGGGATATCTAGACGCTGCCTATAGAGTGGGGATGGGTAGAGTGGGGATGGGGCGCTGCCTATAGAGTGGGGATGGGATATCTAGACGCTGCCTATAGAGTGGGGATGGGATATCTAGACGCTGCCTATAGAGTGGGGATGGGATATCTAGACGCTGCCTATAGAGTGGGGGGGATATCTAGACGCTGCCTATAGAGTGGGGGGGATATCTAGACGCTGCCTGTAGAGGGGGATATCTAGACGCTGCCTATAGAGTGGGGGGGATATCTAGACGCTGCCTATAGAGGGGGATATCTAGACGCTGCCTATAGAGTGGGGATGGGATATCTAGACGCTGCCTATAGAGGGGGGGATATCTAGAGACGCTGGGATAGAGGGGGATATCTAGACGCTGCCTATAGAGGGGGATATCTAGACGCTGCCTATAGAGGGGGATATCTAGACGCTGCCTATAGAGTGGGGATATCTAGACGCTGCCTATAGAGTGGGGATATCTAGACGCTGCCTATAGAGGGGGATATCTAGACACTGCCTATAGAGTGGGGATATCTAGACGCTGCCTATAGAGGGGGATATCTAGACGCTGCCTATAGAGGGGGATATCTAGACGCTGCCTATAGAGTGGGGATATCTAGACGCTGCCTATAGAGGGGGATATCTAGACGCTGCCTATAGAGGGGGATATCTAGACGCTGCCTATAGAGTGGGGATATCTAGACGCTGCCTATAGAGGGGGATATCTGCCTATAGAGTGGGGATATCTGCCTATAGAGGGGGATATCTAGACGCTGCCTATAGAGTGGGGATATCTAGACGCTGCCTATAGAGTGGGGATATCTAGACGCTGCCTATAGAGTGGGGATATCAGACGCTGCCTATAGAGTGGGGATGTCTAGACGCTGCCTATAGAGTGGGGATAGAGGGGGGGATATCTAGACGCTGCCTATAGAGTGGGGGATATCTAGACGCTGGATGGGATCTAGACGCTGCCTATAGAGTGGGGATATCTAGACGCTGCCTATAGAGTGGGGATATCTAGACGCTGCCTATAGAGGGGGATATCTAGACGCTGCCTATAGAGTGGGGGGATATCTAGACGCTGCCTATAGAGTGGGGATGTCTAGACGCTGCCTATAGAGTGGGGATGGGATCTAGACGCTGCCTATAGAGTGGGGGGGATATCTAGACGCTGCCTATAGAGTGGGGTGGGGGGGATATCTAGACGCTGCCTATAGAGTGGGGGGGATATCTAGACGCTGCCTATAGAGTGGGGATGGGATATCTAGACGCTGCCTATAGAGTGGGGATGGGATATCTAGACGCTGCCTATAGAGGGGGGATATCTAGACGCTGCCTATAGAGTGGGGATGGGATATCTAGACGCTGCCTATAGAGGGGGGATATCTAGACGCTGCCTATAGAGTGGGGATGGGATATCTAGACGCTGCCTATAGAGTGGGGATGGGATATCAGACGCTGCCTATAGAGTGGGGATGGGATATCTAGACGCTGCCTATAGAGTGGGGATGGGATATCTAGACGCTGCCTGGGGATGGGATATCTAGACGCTGCCTATAGAGTGGGGGGGATATCTAGACGCTGCCTATAGAGTGGGGATAGAGTGGGGGGGATATCTAGACGCTGCCTATAGAGTGGGGGGGATATCTAGACGCTGCCTATAGAGGGGGGGATATCTAGACGCTGCCTATAGAGTGGGGGGGATATCTAGACGCTGCCTATAGAGTGGGGATGGGATATCTAGACGCTGCCTATAGAGTGGGGATGGGATATCTAGACGCTGCCTATAGAGTGGGGATGGGATATCTAGACGCTGCCTATAGAGTGGGGATGGGATATCTAGACGCTGCCTATAGAGTGGGGATATCTAGACGCTGCCTATAGAGTGGGGGGGATATCTAGACGCTGCCTATAGAGTGGGGATGGGATATGCCTAGAGTGGGGATGGGATATCTAGACAGCTGCCTATAGAGGGGATGGGATATCTAGACGCTGCCTATAGAGTGGGGATATCTAGACGCTGCCTATAGAGGGGGATATCTAGACGCTGCCTATAGAGTGGGGATGGGATATCTAGACGCTGCCTATAGAGTGGGGATGGGATATCTAGACGCTGTCTATAGAGTGGGGGGGATATCTAGACGCTGCCTATAGAGTGGGGGGGATATCTAGACGCTGCCTATAGAGTGGGGATGGGATATCTAGACGCTGCCTATAGAGTGGGGATGGGATAGATCTATAGAGTGGGGATATCTAGACGCTGCCTATAGAGTGGGGATGGGATATAGAGTGGGGAGACGCTGCCTATAGAGTGGGGATGGGATATCTAGACGCTGCCTATAGAGTGGGGATGGGATATCTAGACGCTGCCTATAGAGTGGGGATGGGATATGCCTATAGAGTGGGGATGGGATATCTAGACGCTGCCTATAGAGTGGGGGGATATCTAGACGCTGCCTATAGAGTGGGGATGGGATATCTAGACGCTGCCTATAGAGTGGGGATGGGATATCTAGACGCTGCCTATAGAGGGGGGATATCTAGACGCTGCCTATAGAGTGGGGATGGGATATCTAGACGCTGCCTATAGAGTGGGGATGGGATATCTAGACGCTGCCTATAGAGTGGGGATGGGATATCTAGACGCTGTCTATAGAGGGGGGATATCTAGACGCTGCCTATAGAGTGGGGATGGGATATCTAGACGCTGCCTATAGAGGGGGGATATCTAGACGCTGCCTATAGAGGGGGGATATCTAGACGCTGCCTATAGAGTGGGGATATCTAGACGCTGCCTATAGAGTGGGGATGGGATATCTAGCTGTAATATCTCTATGCTAGTGACCCCTAGGCCCCTCTCATCCTCGCTCGTCTTCCAGAGTCTTATCTCAAGGTGTTGTGTTTTTTTAAGGAGAGAAGAGGAGACTTGTTCCTGTGCTCTCGCTCTTTCTCTGTGTAATCTGCTGAGTAGGTGTGATTTATACAGGGCTCTAAAGGGGTGAATGGAGAGGCCATGGTCACATTCACCTCAGTATGCATGGAGAGAGAGACTTACCTTCCTGAACAGTATTATAACCTCACAAGTTGGGTCGATAAATCCTAAAAAGCAGGCAGCATCCTGGACACCTCGGGTCCTTTCCAGAGGGAAAGATGGCAGGAAGACAGAAGGACTCCTTGTTAGTGTTATAAGCACAATTCCTTTTCATTTATGTGAGTCTCAATACTGTCATCCTTCGTGCCTTTTCTGAAAGGAAAGTTGACGTGAATGTGCTGGCAGCCACGTTGATGTTTCATTGATTTCTTCTGCCTCAGTTATTCAGGTGAAGGTGTCTATTCCCCTCATCTCCTAGAGAGAAACAGGCCATGGAACAAAGAGAGCTAGTGTGCGTTAGTGACTGCAGACATTTTGGCTCTGCTCTGGGTTTCCTCTCACTCAGATGCCTGCTTTCTAGTTGTTGGATTGGAGGTGGTGTACTCAGACTGTTTACTTTTCTCTCTAACCTTCAGACCTACGCTTATTTGTTTAGCTGTTTTTCCCCTCTCTGTGTGCTGTCAAAAGTGAGGCTATTCTTAGGTTGTCCCTCAGTTCCTCCCTCTCTCTTTCTCTCTCACTCCCTCTTTTTCTCCTCCTCCTGCTCTCCCTTCTCGCTCCAAAATGGCCCTCAGTTGGCATTGAGCTGCCACTCCCGGTTACTGCCACATGAGTCGGTGCTGGCAATCACATCACAGCAGCCTTTGATTGTGCTGACCTTTCCAGGTCGACGAGCCGATGCCTGATAATAACATTGTTTGATTGGTGGAGTGGAGATGTAATTGATTGATCCGCTCGCGATGTCTGCGGTCAAGGTTTACAGAAGAAGAGCCAGGGAAGCAGACGCAGGCGTGGATCCTGTGGGGTCCCTCTCTCCCTCCTTCTCCCCTTCTCCTTCCCCCCTCTCTTTGTGTCCAATGGGGGTAGAGGGGGATGGAGGGAGGAGGATAAGTAGGAAGATGGAGGATAGCAAGGTAATACCTTAAGTAGACTGTAACTCCTATACTCCTAACTTTAATCGCTATATCTATCTAATTACACACTAACTGTAATCCCTGTCTATGTAACTACACAGTATTAACTGTAATCCCTATCTATGTAACTACACATTATTAACTGTAATCCCTGTCTATGTTACTACACATTATTAACTGTAATCCCTATCTATGTAACTACACATTATTAACTGTAATCCCTATCTATGTAACTACACAGTATTAACTGTGATCCCTATCTATGTAACTACACATTATTAACTGTAATCCCTATCTATGTTACTACACATTATTAACTGTAATCCCTGTATGTTACTACACAGTATTAACTGTAATCCCTATCTATGTAACTACACATTATTAACTGTAATCCCTGTCTATGTTACTACACAGTATTAACTGTAATCCCTGTCTATGTAACTACACATTATTAACTGTAATCCCTGTATGTTACTACACAGTATTAACTGTAATCACTGTCTATGTAACTACACATTATTAACTGTAATCCATGTCTATGTTACTACACAGTATTAACTGTAATCCCTGTCTATGTAACTACACATTATTAACTGTAATCCCTGTATGTTACTACACAGTATTAACTGTAATCACTGTCTATGTTACTACACAGTATTAACTGTAATCCCTGTCTATGTTACTACACAGTATTAACTGTAATCACTGTCTATGTTACTACACAGTATTAACTGTAATCCCTGTCTATGTTACTACATAGTATCAACTCTACAAACTATACAACTTCTACGAAGAAGTTTCTTTTTAAACCAGTCATGATGTAAGTTAACAAACACAACAGGCTAATTATAATGTTAGACATCAGTGAGAGGCTATTGTTAATGATCCTAATTGGTCGTTGCATAAAATAATCCATCTCTTCCCGGCCTGATGGTAGTTAATTAAGGTCCGATCCAGATAGTCTCCACTAACAGTTCTATTTAATCCAATAGCAGCTAAACAGCAACCAGAGACAAACGGGAGCTAAATAGAAATCAAAGTGTGTAATTGGCTGTTATTGGAGTTGGATAAAGGGATGTTTGTTTGTGAGGGATAATTCTAACAACACAGTGGATATGAATAGGGGTCTGTTTGTGACAGAAGACTTTTGATCATTCAACCAACACTTCCTACACATTGTCAGAGAATAACAAGAGAGAAAGCACACACACACACACACACACACACACACACACACACACACACACACACACACACACACACACACACACACACACACACACACACACACACACACACACACACACACACACACACACACACACACACACACACACACTTTCATAAGTGAGGTGCTGCTGACTAAAGGAAAGGAGTCTGAACTTTGGAGAAGGAATGAAAGTCGCACCCTGGTGAAGGCACTGAAGCTGAAATGAAGAGAAATCACTCAAATAAATTACACTGAAATGAAGACCAGACAGGTAACTTCCTGTTCTGCAATGAAGAGTAGAGGGGTAACTTCCTGTTTTGCAATAAAGAGTAGAGGGAACTTCCTGTTCTGCATTGAAAGTTAGGGTGGTCATTTCCAGTTCTACAATGAAGAATAGAAAAGCAACTTAATTATTTTCCAAAGGTTGTGTCAGGGTTGGAGTAATAGGCTTCTCCATGTACACAAATGAATGTTTATTTTCTTTCTCTATTTGAATAGAGGGAAATGTAATGCCTGCAGAGGCCATTGAGTTTAAGGTAAGCTGAAAGGAAACACAGATTTTGATGGGCAGAGAGAGAGAGAGAGAGAGGGGAGAGAGACAGAGGATGTGTGACCGATAAGGAAAGCCAGTTTCACCAGAAGGTGAAAGAGCAGCATCTGTTGTTGTGCTGGGCCTGACCAAGCTGTGCTGTAATCACATCACACACACACACCAATGTGCTGATCAATATGATATAGTGAAGGACATTGTTCATTTCAAGTCATTATCTCTCAAGTAGATGACTGATATGAAGAATACATAGTGTTGAGTGTTGCACTGAATGGAGTGTGTGTGTGTGTGTGTTGTGTGTGTGGGGGGGTGCAGGGTTGGGGTTAATTCCACAAATTCAATTCTTATTCAGTTCCCTCTCCCTGTAAATTCCATGTAATTGAATTAAAATTCCAGGTTAGTCTTTGAATTCAGAGTTAACTCAATTCCTTTCATTTCCAATGTTAGGTCAATTCCAATAATTATATTCCCAAATCTATATTATCCCTAACAATTCCACACATTCAATTTCCCCAGTCTGATCATGTCCAGACAGCTTAGCTATACTGAAAATATAGAAATGTATGTAAAAAAAAGCTTGCAGTAACATTTTTATACTAAATTCATTAATTCCATTAACTAGAAAATGTACAAATATTGAATTCCAGTTTAATTCAATTCCAAAGATTACATGCTTTTACAATTTCTATTTAATTCAAATTATTTTTAAACAGTCCAAACAGTCTAATTCTAATTGAATTTAATGTCAATTCTCAATTTCAAGAGTGATTTTCAAGAATTTAATTGCAATTAACCTGAACCTTGCGTGCGTGCGTGCGTGCGTGCGTGCGTGCGTGCGTGCGTGCGTGCGTGCGTGCGTGCGTGCGCGGTTGTGTAGCATTGAATCAGGTGAGGGTTGACTGCTCCACACACCTCATAGTGTTGTATTAACGGAGCCCAGTCAGTGAATTACATGCTGGAGGATGGAAGATGTGTTCTATGTAACTCTTAGTTCTACTCTTGCTGCCGCTTCAGTTTCCCCACCAGGTGTAAACCACCGTTCATTTAAATAGACTTGATTGAAGCCTATTTGGATTCAGGGGTGCGTTGGAAATCATATTCCCTGTTGCAACATGGTGGGAGGAGTCAGAAGAAGTGAGGAACTACTGGGGCTACTGTGAATACACATTTAGGTGATTTCCAGGGTTATTTACATTCACTAAGTGAGTAAAATGAGGTAATTTCTACATACAGGTACTGTGTACATACAGGTAGTTACTTTCATGTAGTTCAATGCCGTGTTCCTCTGCTGGCTACGGGCTTCTCTAGTTGAACCAATCAATTAGTATTTTGTCTCAGGGTTGGTTTTCTGGAAATGCAGTCGTGTTTTATTGGAATACATGGTCTTGTGACGTCAGGGTTGGAGATGGGTTCTTACTGAGAAGATGCTGTCTATTTTTAACAAGCCTCATCTCTCTTTCTCTCTCCTCTATGGATCTCCTTCCTTCTTTCACTCATTTCACTCCCTTTACTTCTCTCGCTCTCTCTCTCTCTCTCTCTCTCTCTCTCTCTCTCTCTCTCTCTGTCTCTCTCTGTCTCTCTCTCTCTCTCTCTCTGTCTCTCTCTCTCTCTCTCTCTCTCTCTCTCTCTCTCTCTCTCTCTGTCTCTCTCTCTCTCTCTCTCTGTCTCTCTCTCTGTCTCTCTCTCTCTCTGTCTCTCTCTCTCTGTCTCTGTCTCTCTCTGTCTCACTCTCTCTGTCTCTCTCTCTTTCTCTCTCTCTTTCTCTCTCTCTCTGTCTCTCTCTCTCTATCTCTGTATCTCTCTGTATCTCTCTGTATCTCTCTGTATCTCTCTGTCTCTCTCTGTCACTCTCTGTCTCTCTCTCTCTCTCTGTGTCTCTCTCTCTCTGTGTCTCTCTCTCTCTGTGTCTCTCTCTCGCTCTCTCTCGCTCTCTCTCTGTCTCTCTCTCTCTCTCTCTCTCTCTCTCTCTCTCTCTCTCTCTCTCTCTCTCTCTCTCTCTCTCTCTCTCTCTCTCTCTGTCTCTCTCTCTGTCTCTCTCTGTGTCTCTCTCTGTGTCTCTCTCTGTGTCTCTCTCTGTCTCGCTCTGTCTCGCTCTCTCTCTCTCTCTCTCTCTCTCTCTCTCTCTCTCTCTCTCTCTCTCTCTCTCTCTCTCTGTCTCTGTCTCTGTCTCTCTCTCTCTCTCTGTCTCTCTCTCTCTCTCTGTCTCTCTCTCTCTCTGTCTCTCTCTCTTTCTCTCTCTGTCTCTCAATTTAAGGGGCTTTATTGGCATGGGAAACATATGTTAGCATTGCCAAAGCAAGTGAAATAGATAATAAGCAAAAGTGAAATAAACAATAAATTAACAGTAAACATTACCCTTACAAAAGTTCCAAAATAATAAAGATATTTCACATGTCATATATATATGCAGTGTTGTACAGTGTTTACAGCGGTGTTTGTTCTTCACTGGTTGCCCTTTTCTTGTGGCAACAGGTCACAAATCTTGCCTCTGTGATTGCACACTGTGGTATTTCACCCAATAGACATGGAAGTTTATCAAAATTGGATTTGTTTTCGATCTGTGTAATCTGAGGGAAATATGCCTCTCTAATATGGTCATATATTGGGCAGGAGGTTAGGAAGTGCAGCTCAGTTTCCACCTAATTTTGTGGGCAGGGTGCACATAGCCTGTCTTCTCTTGAGGTCTGCCATCTGCTGCCTTTCTCAATAGCAAGGCTATGCTCACTGAGTCTGTACATAGTCAAAGCTTTCCTTAAGTTTGGGTCAGTCACAGTGGTCAGGTATTCTGCCACTGTGTACTCTCTGTTTAGGGCCAAATAGCATTCTAGTTTGCTATGTTGTTTTGTAAGTTCTTTCCAATGTGTCAAGTAATTATCGGTTGGGTCTAATTGTGTTGCTGTCCTGGGGCTCTGTGGGGTGTGTTTGTGAACAGAGCCCCAGGACCAGCTTGCTTAGGGGACTCTTCTCCAGGTTCATCTCTCTGTAGGTGATGGCTGTTTTATCTCTCTCTCCCCTCTTCCCTCCCCTGTGTAGCTCTTCTGTCTGACTAAAGCCCAGTCATGTTGCAGTAGTGTCCTTCCTGTTCTGATGTGCAGAATGTGTAAAACCCAAGCTGTCAGTTTGTGATCGAGTCAGAACAAAGAAACAGGCCCTCCCCTCCTCAGTTGTCTCTGTCTAATATCCCCTGGCTTGTGGAACTTCGGAAACCTTTTTCAAAGTACAGAAGTCAGTGTGTTTATGGCAGAAAGCTGAATAGCGAAGCTCTGACACATTCACAAAAACCCTCCAGCATACCTCTCCAGACTTCCTTGGCTAAATTCATTACCTCCCCAAGAAAGACTACCCCTGAATGTAATATCCTAACGGAATAGAATGAGAGAAAGAAAGAGAGAGAGGAGAAAAAAAAGAGGTGAAAATCCATTATGTTTGATGTTTCTGTCTCACTCTCGCAGCGACGCTCAGTCAAAAACCAGAGAAATGACATTAGCCGTCTTGTAATGTGATTTCTCTGATGTGTGAATAGGAGATTTCTAATGGATTTCAGGCACATTAGAGTTTGGATTTATCTCCTGTATTTATTCCCTCCTGGTTTCAAATGCAATTTGCTAAGTACAACGCATCGTTTCTCCCCTCATTCTCACCTTCTCACCCTGCTTCGGTCTGCTGTGAGGATGTAGGGTGTGATGTGGAGGCGGGGAGAAGGGAATCCAGGCATAAACAAAAATACAAGGCCTGATATTTCTGGCACACAGACACTTTTGACATATTTATACAGTATTGGATTCTGAGTTCCCTGGTGATGTTTTTTGACAGAGTTCAGCCGTGTTATGGGTGAGTGTCTGATCCCAGGTCTGATACTAGGTGGACCCACGTCTGGTCTGATACTAGGTGGACCCACGTCTGGTCTGATACTAGGTGGACCCTCGTCTGGTTTGATACTAGGTGGACCCTCGTCTGGTCTGATACTAGGTGGACCCTCGTCTGGTTTGATACTAGGTGGACCCTCGTCTGGTTTGATACTAGGTGGACCCACGTTTGGTCTGATACTAGGTGGACCCACGTCTGGTTTGATACTAGGTGGACCCTCGTCTGGTCTGATACTAGGTGGACCCACATCTGGTCTGATACTAGGTGGACCCACGTCTGGTCTGATACTAGGTGGACCCACGCCTGGTCTGATACTAGGTGGACCCACGTCTGGTCTGATACTATGTGGACCCACGTCTGGTCTGATACTAGGTGGACCCACGTCTGGTCTGATACTAGGTGGACCCTCGTCTGGTCTGATCCTAGGTGGACCCTCGTCTGGTCTAATACTAGGTGGACCCACGTCTGGTCTGATCCTAGGTGGACCCACGTCTGGTCTGATACTAGGTGGACCCACGTCTGGTCTGATACTAGGTGGACCCTCGTCTGGTCTGATACTAGGTGGACCCACATCTGGTCTGATACTAGGTGGACCCACGTCTGGTCTGATACTAGGTGGATCCACGCCTGGTCTGATACTAGGTGGACCCACGTCTGGTCTGATACTATGTGGACCCACGTCTGGTCTGATACTAGGTGGACCCACGTCTGGTCTGATACTAGGTGGACCCTCGTCTGGTCTGATCCTAGGTGGACCCTCGTCTGGTCTAATACTAGGTGGACCCACGTCTGGTCTGATCCTAGGTGGACCCACGTCTGGTCTGATACTAGGTGGACCCACGTCTGGTCTGATACTAGGTGGACCCACGTCTGGTCTGATACTAGGTGGACCCACGTCTGGTCTGATACTAGGTGGACCCACGTCTGGTCTGATACTAGGTGGACCCACGTCTGGTCTGATACTAGGTGGACCCAGGTGCATTTTACAGACATGTTATTCAGTCCTGTCATAATAGTGGGGTGGTATTCATTAAGCATCATGTATTTAACTCCAGTCTGATTAGGGCTGTTGTGTTCCTGATTAGCTTGTCTGTTTACGTGCTCCCAACGACTTTCCCACAAATTGTCCCAAATCAGTCGACGAGGCACGCTCCACCCCGAGCAGCCCCACCCAAACAGACATATACACACCAGCCCCATCTAAAGATATGAGAGAGAGGGAAGGAAGGAACATATTATGGAAATGATGGGTGTCAAGTGCAAATTAGATTGGAACTTTGTGAAACAGCACCATTGAGTATTGCCACCAGCTCCCTTGACAACTGCACCGAAACATGCGCGTGGCTTAATGAGAAAATTCCCAAGTGGCTCTTGAAAGTGTCTGTGACGCTGGAGAATGGAGTGGCATCTTTCTTTTAATACTGACCTGCTGGGAGTCCGTTGGGTGTCATTGATATATGAATGGCGATCAACCGTATTATAGCAAAACAATACTGTTATTCAACCAAAGCCTATATCCAAGAGAGTGTTGTGATGAAACGACTTGTCTTTTAATGTGGCAAGGCTTCTCTCAGAACTATTTCACTAGTCAAAACAAAAAGAAACACATTTACTTTACATTCCAAGTTTATTGAATGTTTTTCCCTAGGAAACACACTCACCAAACACCCTCACCCAACGGCACCCTCACCCAACGGCACCCTCACCCAACGGCACCCTCACCCAACGGCACCCTCACCCAACGGCACCCTCAACCAACGGCACCCTCACAGACTGAGACAGGCCACCCAAGCAGCATAGATCTGTTGCTATGGTTATGTGGAGGTTGCTGCAGTGTTGTCCCAGCGTCCTCTTAAGGTTACTATGACTCTGCCTGCCAATGACCTAAACACACTGTAACCTCTATGGAAGGATCTGCCCTGGTTTACCCTCATCTCTTTCTTAACGCTCCACTGCCCTCTCTCTTTCCCTCATTTACCCCCATCCTCCCCTCAGGTGAGGGCGTCCTTCTCTCTTTCCCTCATTTACCCCCATCCTCCCCTCAGGTGAGGGCGTCCTTCTCTCTTTCCCTCATTTACCCCCATCCTCCCCTCAGGTGAGGGCGTCCTTCTCTCTTTCCCTCATTTACCCCCATCCTCCCCTCAGGTGAGGGCGTCCTTCTCTCTTTCCCTCATTTACCCCCATCCTCCCCTCAGGTGAGGGCGTCCTTCTCTCTTTCCCTCATTTACCCCCATCCTCCCCTCAGGTGAGGGCGTCCTTCTCTCTTTCCCTCATTTACCCCCATCCTCCCCTCAGGTGAGGGCGTCCTTCTCTCTTTCCCTCATTTACCCCCATCCCCTCAGGTGAGGGCGTCCTTCTCTCTTTCCCTCATTTACCCCCATCCTCCCCTCAGGTGAGGGCGTCCTTCTCTCTTTCCCTCATTTACCCCCATCCTCCCCTCAGGTGAGGGCGTCCTTCTCTCTTTCCCTCATTTACCCCCATCCTCCCCTCAGGTGAGGGCGTCCTTCTCTCTTTCCCTCATTTACCCCCATCCTCCCCTCAGGTGAGGGCGTCCTTCTTTCTCTTTCCCTCATTTACCCCCATCCTCCCCTCAGGTGAGGGCGTCCTTCTCTCTTTCCCTCATTTACCCCCATCCTCCCCTCAGGTGAGGGCGTCCTTCTCTCTTTCCCTCATTTACCCCCATCCTCCCCTCAGGTGAGGGCGTCCTTCTCTCTTTCCCTCATTTACCCCCATCCTCCCCTCAGGTGAGGGCGTCCTTCTCTCTTTCCCTCATTTACCCCCATCCTCCCCTCAGGTGAGGGCGTCCTTCTCTCTTTCCCTCATTTACCCCCATCCTCCCCTCAGGTGAGGGCGTCCTTCTCTCTTTCCCTCATTTACCCCCATCCTCCCCTCAGGTGAGGGCGTCCTTCTACCCCCATCCTCCCCTCAGGTGAGGGCGTCCTTCTCTCTTTCCCTCATTTACCCCCATCCTCCCCTCAGGTGAGGGCGTCCTTCTCTCTTTCCCTCATTTACCCCCATCCTCCCCTCAGGTGAGGGCGTCCTTCTCTCTTTCCCTCATTTACCCCCCTCCTCCCCTCCGGTGAGGGCGTCCTTCTCTCTTTCCCCTCATTTACCCCCATCCTCCCCTCAGGTGAGGGCGTCCTTCTCTCTTTCCCTCATTTACCCCCATCCTCCCCTCAGGTGAGGGCGTCCTTCTCTCTTTCCCTCATTTACCCCCATCCTCCCCTCAGGTGAGGGCGTCCTTCTCTCTTTCCCTCATTTACCCCCATCCTCCCCTCAGGTGAGGGCGTCCTTCTCTCTTTCCCTCATTTACCCCCATCCTCCCCTCAGGTGAGGGCGTCCTTCTCTCTTTCCCTCATTTACCCCCATCCTCCCCTCAGGTGAGGGCGTCCTTCTCTCTTTCCCTCATTTACCCCCATTCCCCTCATTTCTCCCCTCATTTACCCCCATCCTCCCCTCAGGTGAGGGCGTCCTTCTCTCTTTCCCTCATTTACCCCCATCCTCCCCTCAGGTGAGGGCGTCCTTCTCTCTTTCCCTCATTTACCCCCATCCTCCCCTCAGGTGAGGGCGTCCTTCTCTCTTTCCCTCATTTACCCCCATCCTCCCCTCAGGTGAGGGCGTCCTTCTCTCTTTCCCTCATTTACCCCCATCCTCCCCTCAGGTGAGGGCGTCCTTCTCTCTTTCCCTCATTTACCCCCATCCTCCCCTCAGGTGAGGGCGTCCTTCTCTCTTTCCCTCATTTACCCCCATCCTCCCCTCAGGTGAGGGCGTCCTTCTCTCTTTCCCTCATTTACCCCCATCCTCCCCTCAGGTGAGGGCGTCCTTCTCTCTTTCCCTCATTTACCCCCATCCTCCCCTCAGGTGAGGGCTCCTTTCTCTTTCCCTCATTTACCCCCATCCTCCCCTCAGGTGAGGGCGTCCTTCTCTCTTTCCCCTCATTTAGGGCGTCCTTCTCTCTTTCCCTCCCATCCTCCCCTCAGGTGAGGGCGTCCTTTCTCTTTCCCTCATTTACCCCCATCCTCCCCTCAGGTGAGGGCGTCCTTCTCTCTTTCCCTCATTTACCCCCATCCTCCCCTCAGGTGAGGGCGTCCTTCTCTCTTTCCCTCATTTACCCCCATCCTCCCCTCAGGTGAGGGCGTCCTTCTCTCTTTCCTCATTTACCCCCATCCTCCCCTCAGGTGAGGGCGTCCTTCTCTCTTTCCCTCATTTACCCCCATCCTCCCCTCAGGTGAGGGCGTTTCTCTTTCCCTCATTTACCCCCATCCTCCCCTCAGGTGAGGGCGTCCTTCTCTCCTTTCCTCTGTGCTTTCTTTTCCTCCCCCATCGCCCTTCTCCTCCGCTCACTCAGAAATCAGAGGGCTTAATGACAGCAGGCATGTCCAGTCAGCTGACCCCAACTAACCTCCTAAACAGTGCAGGCACAACCATGCGCTCAAACACACACACACACACACACACACACACACACACACACACACACACACACACACACACACACACACACACACACACACACACACACACACACACACACACACACACACACACACACACACACACACACACACACACACACACACACACACACACACACACACACACACACACACACACACACACACACACACACACACACACACACACACACACACACACACACACACACACACACACACTGCGCAAAAAGAACACACACACACACACACTGTCACTTCTCAGCAGAAGAACACACACACACACACACTGTCACTTCTCAGCAGAAGAACACAAGCAAAAGGTCAGAGGTCAAGGTTGTCTGTTCCTTCCCCTTCAGGGCATCTTCAGTTAGCTGCAACAGAAACACACAGCGTCAGACAGACAGACAGCTCTGTACGTGATATGAAGAGATCTATAAATAATTGAACCCCCACATCATATTCATATGAGACTGTACTGCACACAGTAGCCCGTATGATATGGTAATGTCTGTGTGTGAGTGAGCCTCTGCCTTCTGAAGGGAAGCCATTCCAACCTGTGCTCTGTATTGGGATGTGTAGGTAATATCCTTGCTGTGGATATGACAGCCAAAGCACAGGGGTGACGCCCGCTGCTGGAATTGCATCTCATCGTCGACACGACTGCCCCCAAATACAGAGCCATGTCATTTTATTTGATTGATCCATTTCAGCAAGGCGTCACTATGGAGAAAAGGAACGGAGGGGGGGGACACGGGGGTCTGTGGGGACGGGGTGGCATAATAGGTTACTTTTCATACTCCTCAGGAGGTTAACAAATGTTCAATCATCCTCCTATTTTCTGTTCCTCTCTCTTCTTTTTCACCCCCCCTCTTTCCCTCCTCCCCTCCCCCTCTTTCCCTCCTTTCCTCCCCTCCCCCCTCCCTCCCTCCCCCTCCCTCCCCCTCCCCTCTTTCCCTCCTCCCCTCCCCCCCCTCCCCCCCCTCCCTCCTTCCCTCCCCTCTTTCCCTCCTCCCTCCTCCCCGCTCCCCCCTCTTCGTCCCTCCTCCCTCCTCCCCGCCTCTTCGTCAGGGGGCGTCCCTCGCTCCACCGTCCAGTCTTTCTTTATGGCAGTTTCTCTTTTCACCTTCAATCAGGCGGTGACTACCTGGTCCGGAGGATGGGGAGACCCTGCAGTGAAATAAAGGTCCAAATGCAATGCTGGGGGAGGGAGGGAGGGGCTCGAGTGCATCCAGTCTACACATTTTGTCCAGAGCAATATGCAGAGAAGAAGGGGGTGTCATTTTGGGGACAGTCTTTGACCTTAATGCATCAAATCAAATGTATTTATTCAAATCACATCACATTTTATTGGTCGCGTGCACATATTTAGCAGATGTTATTGCGGGTGTCTCAAAATGCTTAGGAGAGACGAAGGTCGAAAGCATTGCGTCTTCCGAAACACAACCCAACCGCACTGCTTCTTAACACAGCACGCATCCAGCCGCACCAATGTGTCAGAGGAAACACCGTGCACCTGGCGACCCGGTTAGCACGCACTGCGCCCGGCACACCACAGGAGTCGCTACATCACGCACTAGTGACTGCTGTGGAGGGCCGGGTTTAGTGCACACTGACACAGTCGCCAGGTGTACGGTGTTTCCTCCTGCACATTGGTGCGGCTGGCTTCCTGGTTAAGTGTGTTTTGTGTCAAGAAGCAGTTCGGCTTGGTTGGGTTGTGTTTTGGAGGACGCATGGCTCTCTCCCGAGTCCGTACGGGAGTTGTAGCGATGAGACAAGACCTTAACTAGACTGATACCACGAAATTTGGGGGAAAAGGGATAAGGAGAAGGGATCATATGTTTCACCTGGTCAGTCTGTCATGAAAATGGAGTTGTGTACATTCAGTGTATATTTCAAAGCAGCAGCTGTCATTACCAGAGGGCAAATTAACTGTCAATTTTAAGGCTCCAAGGCTTTTGTCTGAGCTTAGTCGAGGGTTAAGTGTTTTCTTGGAGGAAAGTGCAGCTCAGACACACTCTGTGTGTGTGTGTACACATTTGTGTGTGTGTGTGTGTGTGTGTGTGTGTGTGTGTGTGTGTGTGTGTGTGTGTGTGTGTGTGTGTGTGTGTGTGTGTGTGTGTGTGTGTGTGTGTGTGTGTGTGTGTGTGTGTGTGTGTGTGTGTGTGTGTGTGTGTGTGTGCACATTTGTGAGTGTGTGTGTGAGTGTGCGATAGTGTGTGTGTGTGTGTACACACGTGTTCCTAGTTCCAAGAAGGTCTGTTTTCTTTTTGGGGCGGTTTAAACCCCCCTCTAGGTGATCCAGATGGATCTGTGTTGGTACATAACTCTAGCAATCCAGCCTCATTGATTTGTATCCCAGGGTCTGGTGCTTTACCCTCCTCGCTCCATCTAACTTCACCCCTCATCCTTGGTCCTGTAAGTTTGGCTTCAGTTTGACCCTGTTGGAGCCACCTTCTACTTAATAAATCACCCACTGTGTTCATTTGACATTGAGCATGAAGTTTGAGAGGACTTTGATTTCTATGCTGAGATAGAAGGCTTTTCTCACAGTCAGAAGCTTCTCTGACTATCTTGTCGTTGGAGAAGGGTCCAAATGTCACCTTCAATTGACTTTCAATCTCTTTTCACATGGTTCTCCAGCCAAAAAACACCTAAAAGAAAAATGTATGTCTTGTATGTATTCATATGGTCTTTAAGTGAGATAAGCTTCAAGGTGAAAGGTTGCCAGTACGTGAGCACATGCCCTTGTATAAACACCCTGCGGTGTTGCTATTTTACTTAAGCCCTCTGTTGTTATCCAACTGTTTCCTCTTCTCCGCTTCCTTCAACAGCACCTGCAGGAAATAGCCTGTTTATTGCTTCCTGTAAATCCCACACTTGTAATTGGAAAAATGTCCAAACGATAAAGCATTCAGGAGCAGAGAGATACTGTATAGTGCAACAGCCTGGAACACACCTGCCTTTGCCTAACTCATGGGGACTGATTGGGTCGTCAGCTACTGTACGAAGGAGGTGGATGGGGATGTGTATTGTGGGACGTTGGGTTCGGTACCCGTAAGTGAGGCATTTGCTCGCTCTTATTAGGAGTGTAAAGGGGAAATGGCTTCAGCCGTTCAGTTCAGCCATTTTAAGCCTTGGAGGACATGATTGGGCCCTTTCTGAAGAGCTTGAATTGCCCCAACTGTCCCAATGTCAATCACCCACATCTCTCTCTATAGCCCCCCATTGAACAACCGACAGTGCAGAACAGCCCAATCACCTGCTTTCCCCTCCATAGACCTCCATTATATGTTATTATACAGTATGCACAAAGCAGCGATTTACCCCCATACACTCCCATTATAGAGGCCGTCCTCCCTCTGCTCTCAAGGCCTAATGGGTCAATCTCCCTGGTTTTCTACGAGCTGCCTGCCTCCTCTCAGACAACACTATTCAGAGGAAAACCACTGGGCCTTGGCAAAGAGATGCATTGTGCGGGCCAGGGCATTGGTGTGTGTGTAAGCTAGCTTGTGTGTGTGTGTGTGTGTGTGTGTGTGTGTGTGTGTGTGTGTGTGTGTGTGTGTGTGTGTGTGTGTGTGTGTGTGTGTGTGTGTGTGTGTGTGTGTGTGTGTGTGTGTGTGTGTGTGTGTGTGTGTGTGTGTGTGCGCCTGTCCATATGTTCTATTGTTCAAGGGGAAGTGTGTTGTTACATAGCCACTACAGCCTGTAACTACCCTTATTGTCATGGACATTAGCATGGTTTCTATCCACTACGGCCTGTAACTACCCTTATTGTCATGGACATTAGCATGGGTCATACCCACTACGGCCTGTAACTACCCTTATTGTCATGGACATTAGCATGGGTCATACCCACTACGGCCTGTAACTACCCTTATTGTCATGGACATTAGCATGGGTCATATCCACTACGGCCTGTAACTACCCTTATTGTCATGGACATTAGCATGGGTCATACCCACTACGACCTGGAACTACCCTTATTGTCATGGACATTAGCATGGGTCATATCCACTACGGCCTGTAACTACCCTTATTGTCATGGACATTAGCATGGGTCATACCCACTACGGCCTGTAACTACCCTTATTGTCATGGACATTAGCATGGGTCATACCCACTACGGCCTTTAACTACCCTTATTGTCATGGACATTAGCACAGTTATTTTATTTTTGGTGCTCCTGCAGTTAAATGAATACCCACATACATTGTATTTTCTCTACACTGGAGGAAGAGAGACGGAAGAAAACAAGAGAGAGGAGAGCAGATAAAGGGGAGGGGAAATAGGCATGGGACACAGAGGAAGAAGAGAGGTTGGAGACAGAAAGAATAGGAGAAATAGGCATGGGACACAGAGGAAGAAGAGAGGTTGGAGACAGAAAGAGTAGGAGAAATAGGCATGGGACACAGAGGAAGAAGAGAGGTTGGAGACAGAAAGAGTAGGAGAAATAGGCATGGGACACAGAGGAAGAAGAGAGGTTGGAGACAGAAAGAGTAGGAGAAATAGGCATGGGACACAGAGGAAGAAGAGAGGTTGGAGACAGAAAGAGTAGGAGAAATAGGCATGGGACACAGAGGAAGAAGAGAGGTTGGAGACAGAAAGAGTAGGAGAAATAGGCATGGGACACAGAAGAAGAGAGGTTGGAGACAGAAAGAGTAGGAGAAATAGGCATGGGACACAGAGGAAGAAGAGAGGTTGGAGACAGAAAGAGTAGGAGAAATAGGCATGGGACACAGAGGAAGAAGAGAGGTTGGAGACAGAAAGAGTAGGAGAAATAGGCATGGGACACAGAGGAAGAAGAGAGGTTGGAGACAGAAAGAGTAGGAGAAATAGGCATGGGACACAGGAAGAAGAGAGGTTGGAGACAGAAAGAGTAGGAGAAATAGGCATGGGACACAGAGGAAGAAGAGAGGTTGGAGACAGAAAGAGTAGGAGAAATAGGCATGGGACACAGAGGAAGAAGAGAGGTTGGAGACAGAAAGAGTAGGAGAAACGTGAGAACTTGGAGACATAAAGGGGACAATGAGGGAATGAGGAATGGGGGAAGAGAGGTTGGAGAAACAAAGAGCAGTAGAAAAGACAAGAGAGGAGAAGAAAGAAGAGAGAGGAGGCCACAGGACCTGCATGGCTTCTGTGCGGGTGATTTGTCATGGTGGCGCGACGTCAGCTAAACGAGGCCATCTCATTTCCTGTTGACTGCAGGAAGCCCAGACGGTGTGGAGAGCCTGAGGTGATCAATCTCACCTGCTTTAATTGGTCTACACACCCACAGACAGGACCGGGCTCAAACACACACACGGATACACACACGGATACACACACGGATACACACACGGATACACACACGGATACACACACGGATACACACACGGATACACACACGGATACACACACGCGGACACACGCGGACACACACGCGGACACACACGCGGACACACACGCGGACACACGCGGACACACGCGGACACACGCGGACACACGCGGACACACGCGGACACACGCGGACACACGCGGACACACGCGGACACACGCGGACACACGCGGACACACGCGGACACACACGGACACACACACACACACACACACACACACACACACACACACACACACACACACACACACACACACACACACACACACACACACACACACACACACACACACACACACACACACACACACACACACACACAGAGAGAGAGAGAGGCATGGACACACGCTCACACACACTCCTACAAACTCTCAGACAGGTCTAGTACAGACACTGAGATTCACACAAACAAGGTGTTGTCCTTGGTCAGACGAGGGACCGGCATGACGTAGGAGTGACGCCACCTATTGGAAACAATACCTTACTGTAACATGCAGATCATGTTTAGCCTGTCGTGGTGATCAGATTTAAAGTGACATCATTACAACAGTAGCACCAGTATAACCTACACTATGGGGACAGTAACTCACTGAGGTGCATATAGGAAGACAATTCCCTCTGGGTTAGAATGAGGACAGTAGAACTCCCATAGCCCTCTTAGGAGAAAGGCAGGGTTAGAATGAGGACAGTAGAACTCCCATAGCCCTCTTAGGTGAAAGACAGGGTTAGAATGAGGACAGTAGAACTCCCATAGCCCTCTTAGGTGAAAGACAGGGTTAGAATGAGGACAGTAGAACTCCCATAGCCCTCTTAGGAGAAAGACCGTTAGAATGAGGACAGTAGAACTCCCATAGCCCTCTTAGGAGAAAGACATGGTTAGAATGAGTATATATAACTCCCATAGCCCTCTTAGGTGAAAGACAGGGTTAGAATGAGGACAGTAGAACTCCCATAGTCCTCTTAGGTGAAAGACAGGGTTAGAATGAGGACAGTAGAACTCCCATAGCCCTCTTAGGAGAAAGACCATTAGAATGAGGACAGTAGAACTCCCATAGCCCTCTTAGGAGAAAGACCATTAGAATGAGGACAGTAGAACTCCCATAGTCCTCTTAGGTGAAAGACAGGGTTAGAATGAGGACAGTAGAACTCCCATAGTCCTCTTAGGTGAAAGACAGGGATAGAATGAGGACAGTAGAACTCCCATAGCCCTCTTAGGTGAAAGACAGGGTTAGAATGAGGACAGTAGAACTCCCATAGCCCTCTTAGGTGAAAGACAGGGTTAGAATGAGGACAGTAGAACTCCCATAGCCCTCTTAGGTGAAAGACAGGGTTAGAATGAGGACAGTAGAACTCCCATAGCCCTCTTAGGTGAAAGACAGGGTTAGAATGAGGACAGTAGAACTCCCATAGCCCTCTTAGGTGAAAGACAGGGTTAGAATGAGGACAGTAGAACTCCCATAGCCCTCTTAGGTGAAAGACATTGATAGAATGAGGACAGTAGAACTCCCATAGCCCTCTTAGGTGAAAGACAGGGTTAGAATGAGGACAGTAGAACTCCCATAGCTCTCTTAGGAGAAAGACCATTAGAATGAGGACAGTAGAACTCCCATAGCCCTCTTAGGAGAAAGACGGGTTTAGAATGAGTATATATAACTCCCATAGCCCTCTTAGGTGAAAGACAGGGTTAGAATGAGGACAGTAGAACTCCCATAGCCCTCTTAGGTGAAAGAAAGGGTTAGAATGATGACAGTAGAACTCCCATAGAGACAGGGTTAGAATGAGGACAGTAGAACTCCCATAGAGACAGGGTTAGAATGAGGACAGTAGAACTCCCATAGAGACAGGGTTAGAATGAGGACAGTAGAACTCCCATAGAGACAGGGTTAGAATGAGGACAGTAGAACTCCCATAGAGATAGGGTTAGAATGAGGACACTAAAACTCCCATAGAGAAAGGGTTAGAATGAGGACAGTAGAACTCTCATAGAGATAGGGTTAGAATGAGGACAGTTGAACTCTCATAGAGATAGGGTTAGAATGAGGACAGTAGAACTCCCATAGAGACAGGGTTAGAATGAGGACAGTAGAACTCCCATAGAGACAGGGTTAGAATGAGGACAGTAGAACTCCCATAGAGACAGGGTTAGAATGAGGACCGTAGAACTCCCATAGAGACAGGGTTAGAATGAGGACAGTAGAACTCCCATAGAGACAGGGTTAGAATGAGGACAGTAGAACTCCCATAGAGATAGGGTTAGAATGAGGACAGTAAAACTCCCATAGAGATAGGGTTAGAATGAGGACAGTTGAACTCTCATAGAGACAGGGTTAGAATGAGGACAGTAGAACTCCCATAGAGATAGGGTTAGAATGAGGACAGTAAAACTCCCATAGAGATAGGGTTAGAATGAGGACAGTTGAACTCCCATAGAGACAGGGTTAGAATGATGACAGTAGAACTCCCATAGAGATAGGGTTAGAATGAGGACAGTTGAACTCTCATAGAGACAGGGTTAGTTGGCTACTGTAGCTCTTCCTTCCTCACGTTCCTCCTAGCCCTCTCTGTTAACCTGCCAATATGGCATCACACACACACACAAGTGATTGCCGTTAACTGGTGTAATAATTGTGTTGGGGTGAGAGAGGGCCGCAGACAGCGGGGAGTCTGGGAGAGAGGTGGGTGTGTGTGTGGGACGACCATATGCATTTCACTCTGCCTCTCTTTGTCTGAGCGGGAGAAAACCATAAACACAACACACAGCGAGCAGGCTTTAGACGGTAACCTACTGAGTAGAATCTTAATGCTCTCTCAATGCCATTTCTATCAGGAGATTCCAGTCACACACTGGTGTTGTGAGGGATTGGTGGAGGAAGCTGTCATATTGCCATCTAGTGGCGATATGAGGCTCTACTGGTGCCTTGGGCATATTGTACAGCAACCTCGTCCTTGGGTTGCAAAATTCCAGTGACTTCTCCACAATTACCAGGTTTTTCAGGAATCCTGGTTGGAAGATCTCCAGAATCATGGGGGGAAGAAGCAGGAAATCCGGTGTCCTCCATCCAGGACTTGTGGAAGTCACCATCATTTTTCAACCCTTCTCGTCCCTGAGTTCTGTTACTGGACAGAGAGTTGACTGGAGGAATAGATTCCTTGTCCAGGGTCATTGAGGTGAATGTGTAGTGCAGTGCTGACTGTGCTGATGTCACATGATGTCACCAGTTGGCTAAGCACTGTCAAGCCTGGAGTTATGTGTTTTATTGGGTGATTGGAAGTATTGACACACACACCACACACACACTTGTGCACAGACTTAGGCACACACACTCATCTCCAACAGTATGTGTCCGGTCTCAGCAAGGTATGGCCTCCTTGGTGGCCAGAGTAATGGGAATTGGCCACGGGTGATAGGCCGGGGCCCAGGGGGAATTCTGGGAGATTTTAAATAGTTTATAATCTGTCTTGGCACGCTCTCTCTCCAGCATCCCACTCCAAATAGAAGTTTCCCTTAGGCACAGATCGAGGATCAGCTGAGACTCTCCAAGTTCTAACCTTAATCATTTGGGAGGAAACATAAAACACACCAGATCATCGTCCTTCTACCTCTGAAAACAAGCATTATCATTATAGTTTCAATACAGTAGATTAACAAGATGGGAGTTATATTAGATTTAGAGGGCACATTATTGGTGTAAGTGAGTTGTGAATGTTGTTTTTATATCAACATACACAGGGAGGGTACTGCGCAGACGATTATCCAGCACTAAGCCTCGGGCTCCGACATCTGTTTCCTAAAGATAGTCAATTAGATGCTGTCTAGCACAATCAACGGCAGTCTCTGCTAATAAACTGGGGTTTTAGTGCGACTAGAAGAGCCGTTGGATCCAGAAGAGCCCTGCCCTAGGGGGAGGAAGAGCTGCTGCTCTCTGAGTCAGGCTCTTCACTAGTGGGTGTGTGGACTGATCAGTGATGGAGCCAGATCAGTATGTGTGTGTGTTCGTGGCTTGGGTGTCAGTCTCATTAGCACATGGACTAATGAAGACTTCCTGCTGATGAGCCATTAAACCACTGACTGACTGTCCATCCCACTAGTCATTCTATTTCTGCTGCTGGACTAGCAAGACCATGGAACAGCTCTGGAATTATGGGACCTAATCTCCTTATTAAGAGTGAGCAATGCCTGCTGGCTGCCTCGGTGTGTGTGAAGGAGGGATGTGGGGGGTGTCTGTGGAGTCTGGACAGGGCCGAGACAACCTCAGGACTGTGTGTGTGTGTGTGTTAGGGGGATGAGTCTGAATGTGTGTGTGCAGAGGATGAAGACTGCTAATCAGATTTGCACGGTTATTAATTTGTATTTCCCAGACCGGAGCAGCGGCGTCCCACCACCATCATCACAATGTTGCCGTGGTGTTTCCGTGGTGATGAGACTCATGCTGTGTCCTGTGACATCATCTTCCCTGGGTGTTCTGCTCTCTCTGTTTGTGTCCCAAATGACACCCGATTCCCTTTATTGTGCACTACTGTTGACCAGTGTCTATAAGGAATAGGGTGGCTTTTAGGACTTACTCACTGTCATTACCCAAACAACCTCTTTCAACACATGTCATATTGGATTCCACCATAGTAAACATATTATCTCAAACAGACCTCATTATTACATTCTCATCCGTTTAATAGGAAAGTTTCTAGGTTTAAAGGAGTTAATTTTAGTCGTGATTTAGTTGTAGACAGAATAGAGATTTAAATGACCTGGGCCAGTCACAGCTGCAGAAGTAGCCAAGACACTGGCTTACAGTAGTATTATTATGATGATGTGGGCAACTTGGCATTGTCAGAAGAACTGGGGTACACCATTATGTGTTGTCAAATTATTAGCTGAGAGTTACTGTAGCTCCTGTAACCTACTGCTACTGTGGAGGTGGCTCCTGTACCCTACTGCTACTGTGGAGGTAGCTTCCACCTTCTGACAGTTACTGTAGCTCCTGTACCCTACTGCTACTGTGGAGGTGGCTCCTGTACCCTACTGCTACTGTGGAGGTGGCTCCTGTACCCTACTGCTACTGTGGAGGTAGCTTCCACCTTCTGACAGTTACTGTAGCTCCTGTACCCTACTGCTACTGTGGAGGTGGCTCCTGTGCCCTACTGCTACTGTGGAGGTGGCTCCTGTACCCTACTGCTACTGTGGAGGTGGCTCCTGTACCCTACTGCTACTGTGGAGGTGGCTTCCACCTTCTGACAGTTACTGTAGCTCCTGTACCCTACTGCTACTGTGGAGGTGGCTTCCACCTTCTGACAGTTACTGTAGCTCCTGTACCCTACTGCTACTGTGGAGGTGGCTCCTGTACCCTACTGCTACTGTGGAGGTGGCTCCTGTACCCTACTGCTACTGTGGAGGTGGCTTCCACCTTCTGACAGTTACTGTAGCTCCTGTACCCTACTGCTACTGTGGAGGTAGCTTCCACCTTCTGACAGTTACTGTAGCTCCTGTACCCTACTGCTACTGTGGAGGTGGCTCCTGTACCCTACTGCTACTGTGGAGGTGGCTCCTGTACCCTACTGCTACTGTGGAGGTGGCTCCTGTACCCTACTGCTACTGTGGAGGTGGCTTCCACCTTCTGACAGTTACTGTAGCTCCTGTACCCTACTGCTACTGTGGAGGTGGCTCCTGTACCCTACTGCTACTGTGGAGGTGGCTTCCACCTTCTGACAGTTACTGTAGCTCCTGTACCCTACTGCTACTGTGGAGGTGGCTCCTGTACCCTACTGCTACTGTGGAGGTGGCTCCTGTACCCTACTGCTACTGTGGAGGTGGCTCCTGTACCCTACTGCTACTGTGGAGGTGGCTTCCACCTTCTGACAGTTACTGTAGCTCCTGTACCCTACTGCTACTGTGGAGGTGGCTCCTGTACCCTACTGCTACTGTGGAGGTGGCTCCTGTACCCTACTGCTACTGTGGAGGTGGCTCCTGTACCCTACTGCTACTGTGGAGGTGGCCTACTGCTACTGTGGAGGTGGCTCCTGTACCCTACTGCTACTGTGGAGGTGGCTTCCACCTTCTGACAGTTACTGTAGCTATTTTACTCTACTGCTGCTATAGTTTTTTCTAATTTATGGGCAATTCAACATATATTGTGATTACATTTTTTTTAAACAAATCTAAATAAACTTGTACAATTAAAGGTTTTCAAACACTCAGCAATAGTCGAATGGATTTGGGGTTTGTGCAATGATACCCAGGCTAAATATAATCCTTCCACAACCATAATACCCATTCATTATTTATTATTTTATCAAAATAGTTTCATCTGTGGTTTTTGCCATCGTCACTGATTCTGCTTTCACGTCGGTCTATGAAAATGTACCTTTTGTTACCAATTTAACCAGAACCATTTACAATCCACATTCACTAATCATGACTAACTTATTGTATCAGGCATTAGGCTATAGAAAATTAGCACAGTTCTCATCAACAATCTCTCAAGCCCATGTGCTATTGAGTAGCCAGCTAATCTTTATATTTCAAGTTTAGCCAACGTGGCTCTATTTTCTAGCTAACCAGGTTGACAGTTGAATTGTTATGAACACACCCTTCTGTTTGTCTCCATCTGTCTGAACAGCGTGCTATTCTGTCTGTCTCCATCTGTCTGAACAGCATGCTATTCTGTCTGTCTCCATCTGTCTGAACAGCGTGCTATTCTGTCTGTCTCCATCTGTCTGAACAGCATGCTATTCTGTCTGTCTCCATCTGTCTGAACAGCGTGCTATTCTGTCTGTCTCCATCTGTCTGAACAGCGTGCTATTCTGTCTGTCTCCATCTGTCTGAACAGCTATTCTGTCTGCTATTCTGTCTGTCTCCATCTGTCTGAACAGCGTGCTATTCTGTCTGTCTCCATCTGTCTGAACAGCGTGCTATTCTGTCTGTCTCCATCTGTCTGAACAGCGTGCTATTCTGTCTGTCTCCATCTGTCTGAACAGCGTGCTATTCTGTCTGTCTCCATCTGTCTGAACAGCGTGCTATTCTGTCTGTCTCCATCTGTCTGAACAGCGTGCTATTCTGTCTGTCTCCATCTGTCTGAACAGCGTGCTATTCTGTCTGTCTCCATCTGTCTGAACAGCGTGCTATTCTGTCTGTCTCCATCTGTCTGAACAGCGTGCTATTCTGTCTGTCTCCATCTGTCTGAACAGCGTGCTATTCTGTCTGTCTCCATCTGTCTGAACAGCGTGCTATTCTGTCTGTCTCCATCTGTCTGAACAGCGTGCTATTCTGTCTGTCTCCATCTGTCTGAACATTCTGTCTGCGTGCTATTCTGTCTGTCTCCATCTGTCTGAACAGCGTGCTATTCTGTCTGTCTCCATCTGTCTGAACAGCGTGCTATTCTGTCTGTCTCCATCTGTCTGAACAGCGTGCTATTCTGTCTGTCTCCATCTGTCTGAACAGCGTGCTATTCTGTCTGTCTCCATCTGTCTGAACAGCGTGCTATTCTGTCTGTCTCCATCTGTCTGAACAGCGTGCTATTCTGTCTGTCTCCATCTGTCTGAACAGCGTGCTATTCTGTCTGTCTCCATCTGTCTGAACAGCGTGCTATTCTGTCTGTCTCCATCTGTCTGAACAGCGTGCTATTCTGTCTGTCTCCATCTGTCTGAACAGCGTGCTTTTCTGTCCACTCTGTTCAGATGTTGAAATCAAGTGTTTTCATAATTCTCAGAATGACAGTGAGTTGACAATTCCTTAAATATTGGTGTTTTATTGCACATTTATAAAACACAGACATGACAGCTAGTATAAAAGCCTTTGGTTAAAACACTGCTAGCGGCACGTGGTACAGCAATCCGCGCACGACAAACTGAGCATTCATTTCCCACAACCAATGTTCGTTGCTACTCCGCTTTTAGTAGTGTCTGCTCTGTGTGCAGTTTGAGGAGTTGAGACATACAAAGGGTATCAGTAGAGAAGTGAACTTCTCTTCTTTGACAATAAAATAAAGTCTCTGTGTTTCGATGTCCATATGAGAGGAAGAAGGAATCTCATCTTTGTTGTTGTGAGTGGCAGGGGAGGGGCTGTGTGTGTGTGTGTGGTGTGTGTGTGTGTGTGTGTGTGTGTGTGTGTGTGTGTGTGTGTGTGTGTGTGTGTGTGTGTGTGTGTGTGTGTGTGTGTGTGTGTGTGTGTGTGTGTGTGTGTGTGTGTGTGTGTGTGTGTGTGTGTGTGTGTGAGTGAATGGGAAGGTGCACACAGCACAGAAGGGAGAGAAGGAGGCGAGACCAAAAAGACTACATGAAAACAACATTGTGATCCAGGCATGTGGGATATCATGCAGCCCTACTGTGGAGGTGGCTTACAACGTATGAAGATACAATGGGTCATTAGACTTATGTAAATATGTTTGTTGCCTGGCAACAGCCTGCTTGACTACAGAGTGCGTGTGTGTGCGTGTGTGTGCGTGTGTGTGTGTGTGTGTAAAGTAGGTAGAATGCCACAAAGTTGGCACCAGACTGTAGTATTAATTGAATGGACTTAATGCCATCATCAACATTCCTTTGAATGTTATCAGCCAGTTTGATAAATATGTTACCTGGTTGTTAGGTCAATGTCTGGGTGAGCACCTGCACGTTAGCTAAGCGTCTGGACAAGCAGTTGAGTTACCTCAGTTGACTGCATGGTGACACAGGGCCAAGTCCTGAGGCTCAGCTCCAGATGGTTATTTGGACAGAGAGCGGCTTCGACTGCATCCATCCGTCCTCTCCCCAACATTATTCTAACGTTATCGCTCTCACCAACTAAGATCCATCTGTGCTCACACACACCAATCCAGATCCATCAACTCGCTGTGCATATTGAGACCATGACAATCGTAACAGGACATGATGTATCTTCTTGGTCTGATGGAATATTTACACTGCAACTTGGGTTCTCGATCAATAACAACAACAGACAATGCACATTTATTAAACGCTGTCAGTACTAATTATATTTAGAGTTATTGAGGGGTATTTAGTGATGTTCTGTGTATTTTAAGATGGGCTGGATGCCTGGTAGTCATTGTAGGCTCTACTTTGTGGCTTTTGCAGGAGCTGCAGTGGGAATCCATGAGGGATTTTTAGGAGACCTCTCCTTTTCTCTTACAGTTCACCTCTCTCACTCTCTCTCTCTCAGTTCACCTCTCTCACTCTCTCTCTTACAGTTCACCTCTCTCAGTTCACCTCTCTCACTCTCTCTCTTACAGTTCACCTCTCTCACTCTCTCTCTTACAGCTCCTGCTCTCCCCCACAGTATACCTCTCTCACTCTCTCTCTCTCACAGTTCACCTCTCTCACTCTCTCTCTCTTACAGTTCACCTCTCTCACTCTCTCTCTCTCACAGTTCACCTCTCTCACTCTCTCTCTCTTACAGTTCACCTCTAGCCCTGCTGTCCCCCACTATAGACACCTAGAGCCTTCTACAGAGCCCTCTGTAGCCCTGCTGTCCCCCACTATAGACACCTAGAGCCTTCTACAGAGCCTCTCTAGCCCTGCTGTCCCCCACTATAGACACCTAGAGCCTTCTACAGAGCCCTCTCTAGCCCTGCTGTCCCCACTATAGACACCTAGAGACAGAGCCCTCTCTAGCCCTGCTGTCCCCCACTATAGACACCTAGAGCCTTCTACAGAGCCCTCTCTAGCCCTGCTGTCCCCCACTATAGACACCTAGAGCCTTCTACAGAGCCCTCTCTAGCCCTGCTGTCCCCCACTATAGAGAGCCTTCTACAGAGCCCTCTCTAGCCCTGCTGTCCCCCACTATAGACACCTAGAGCCTTCTACAGAGCCCTCTCTAGCCCTGCTGTCCCCACTATAGACACCTAGAGCCTTCTACAGAGCCCTCTCTAGCCCTGCTGTCCCCCACTAAAGACACCTAGAGCCTTCTAGACTATAGACACCTAGAGCCTTTCGTTCGTTTGTTCGTTCTTTCCTTCTTTCCCCTCCCTCCCCTCTCCCTCCCCTCCCCTCCCCTCCCTCCCCTCCCCTCCCCTCCCCTCCCCTCCATTGCTCCATAGTTCCAACTCTGAATAGATCTGTCCCCCTTCACCCTGACGTGAAGGATTTGATTTATTTGTGTAGTTGTGTGTGTTAAGCTGTTGAGGACACACTCGCTCTTGCGTGGAGGTGTGTGTGTGTGTGTGTGTGTGTGTGTGTGTGTGTGTGTGTGTGTGTGTGTGTGTGTGTGTGTGTGTGTGTGTGTGTGTGTGTGTGTGTGTGTGTGTGTGTGTGTGTGTGTGTGTGTGTGTGTGTGTGTGTGAGACAGGCCTAGTGATTATCAGTGATTCCTTGACAGATGAGGTGTGTATGGTGCTCCCAGCCCTTACATTGCTGTGTGACCCTATCTGACCAACTCGACAGCTAGTTAAACACTCACCCATGTAGATCGGAGGACGCCAGTGTTTTCAAGGACTTATCCTGAGCAGTTTGTCCAAGTTGTCCTGGACTGGTCCTGGCACGTTATCGCCCTTTAACTCTTAACTTTTCTAAAAGTATGAATACAGTCTGCATGCCAATTATTCTCTCCAAATGAGTTCCCAATACTACCACTCATTTCAGTAACGCAATTCCCTCTGTTTATTTAATGGGAATACATTATCACCTCCTTATCATGGGTCTTACAGTATCTGTGCAGCTAGTGGAACTACTTCTTACGTTCCTAGAGGGGTTAAATGCGGAAGACACATTTCAGTTGAAGGCATTCAGTCGTACAACTGACGAGGTATCTCCCTGTCCAGGCTAACATTACTGTAGCCTTCCTGTCCAGTCTCTCTGTTTCACCCCATAGGTTTATCCAGGCTAACATTGCTGTAGCCTTCCTGTACAGACTCTCTAACGATGGCTCAAGGTTCTCTAACGTTGCACTAACATTCCTGTCCAGTCTCTCTGTTTCACTCCATAGGTTTTTCCACGCTAATGTTGCCGCAACGTTCCTCTGCACTCTCTCTAACGTTCCCTCAACATTGTCCCCCCCAAGGTTCATCAATGAGACAGAGCAGAACATGGGTTCACCGGGGCAGGCCAAGCAGTGCCAGCTCCGGACCTTCCTGACCTACTACATCAACGACCTGTTCCTGCACCAGGTCAGAACAGAGATCAACAAGGACATCCGGGCCGTCAGCAAGACAGCAGACCCACTGAAAGTCCTGGCTAGTGCCGATACTATGAAGGTCCTGGCGGTGCAGAGGCCCTGCTGCAGGTGAGGGAGCCGGGAACACACACTCGCAGGACACACACACTCGCAGGACACACACACACACACTCGCAGGACGGACACACACACACACTCGCAGGACGGACACACACACACACTCGCAGGACGGACACACACACACTCGCAGGACGGACACACACACACTCGCAGGACGGACACACACACACTCGCAGGACGGACACACACACACTCGCAGGACGGACACACACACTCGCAGGACGGACACACACTCGCGGGACGGACACACACACACACTCGCAGGACGGACACACACACATTAGCAGGACGGACACACACACTCGCAGGACGGACACACACACACTCGCAGGACAGACACACACACACTCGCAGGACAGACACACACACCCACACTCACGTTGGACACACACACTCGCAGGACGGACACACACTCGCAGGACGGACACACACTCGCAGGACGGACACACACTCGCAGGACGGACACACACACTCGCAGGACGGACACACACACTCACTGGACACGCATATTCACAAGTGGGTACATAATATGATATGGTAAACATGGAAATCATACAACTGTCTGTGTTGACATATTTATACAGACACGTATGCTTACTTACTTCTGCTCATACTTTGTTTCCTGTTCACAACCTGTTCACAACCTGTTCACAACCTGTTCACAACCCGTTCACAACCTATTCACAAGATCAACATTCTTCATTTATGTTATGGTGTACATTTCCATTTGAGTCATTTAGCAGACGTTCTTATACAGAGAGACTTACAGTTGGTGAATTCATCAGTTAGTATACGGCCAGGTAATAGTTTCCTTTGGACTTTGAGGTTTCCACAGCCACCTCGCTCCCTCTCTCTCTCATTCTCTCTCTCTCTCGTTCTCTCTCTCTTTCTCTCTCTCTCGTTCTCTCTCTCTCGTTCATTCTCTCTCTCTCTCGTTCTCTTCTCTCTCGTTCTCTCTCTCGTTCTCTCTCTCTCTCTCTCGTTCTCTCTCTCATTCTCTCTCTCTCTCGTTCTCTCTCTCTCTCGTTCTCTCTCTCGTTCTCTCTCTCTCTCGTTCTCTCTCTCTCTCTCTCGTTCTCTCTCTCTCTTCTCTCTCTCTCTCTCTCGTTCTCTCTCTCTCGTTCTCTCTCTCGTTCTCTCTCTCATTCTCTCTCTCATTCTCTCTCTCGTTCTCTCTCTCTCTCTCGTTCTCTCTCTCATTCTCGCTCTCTCTCATTCTCGCTCTCTCTCATTCTCGCTCTCTCTCGTTCTCTCTCGCTCACAAATTTTCTCTTACACACACACACACACACACACACACACACACACACACACACACACACACACACACACACACACACACACACACACACACACACACACACACACACACACACACACACACACACACACACACACACACACACACACACACACACACACACACACACACACACACACACAGTGATACTTGGCAGCCACCCACCCACCTATCTCACAGAATCATAATTGTCTCTGAAACAGCATTTGATTCTCCCTGACCCCGTAGAAGCAGTTAATTGGTGGTTATAGAATATAGACACACACACACACACCCCGGTACCCATTTCCTCCAGCACAGGAAGTGGGCCTATCATCTCCATGGATACCACTTACTGCTCATGCTCACCTAACACCTCCCCTATTAAAGATGAGATCAATCATGAGATCGATCACTTCTCACAGCAATGTGTTCCCCAGATCAGATATGTAACAGTGGATGTTATGCATCTCAAAGCTAGTCTCTGTGAATACTCTACAGTAGTGTATAAAGAATGAGTCTTCTCATACCGTATGCCGACACATTGACCGTTACCATAAATACCTACACTGTTGATTCTTCTTCTTCAGTGTCTACCTGCATGTTTAGGCTATAGCTATAGTGGCTGTGTTAATGTGTATGTGTGTGTGTGTGTGTGTGTGTGTGTGTGTGTGTGTGTGTGACTGCGTATATGTGTGCGTGTACCTGTTTTAGTCAATTAGTCCAGAGATGAAGTGTCATCTGTGTGAATGACAGTATATGATGGCTGTTTTAGTCAAAGTCCAGAGATGAAGTGTCATCTAGAATACAGAGATGGCGAAGTGTCGTCTAGAATACAGAGATGGCGAAGTGTCGTCTAGAATACAGAGATGGCGAAGTGTCGTCTAGAATACAGAGATGGCGAAGTGTCGTCTAGAATACAGAGATGGCGAAGTGTCGTCTAGAATACAGAGATGGCGAAGTGTCGTCTAGAATACAGAGATGGCGAAGTGTCGTCTAGAATACAGAGATGGCGAAGTGTCGTCTAGAATACAGAGATGGCGAAGTGTCATCTAGAATACAGAGATGGCAAAGGGCCGTCTAGAATACAGAGATGGCAAAGGGCCGTCCAGAATACATGTGGCCCTCCGAGTGAGTTAAAGGGTAAGAGACATTATGTGGAATCTGTCACCATAAATGTTTCTGTGTGTGTATTTATTATGGATCCCCATTAAGCAGCTACTCTTCCTGGGATCCAGCAGTTTATACAATTTTAAAAACATTACAATACATTCACAGATTTCACAACACACTGTGTGCCCTAAGGCCCCTACTCCACCACTACCACATATGTACAGTAAAAAAATGCGTATGTGTGTGTATAGTGTTTATGTTATCGTGTGTGTGTGTGTGTGTGTGTGTGTGTGTGTGTGTGTGTGAGAGAGAGAGAATGTCCAGTGATTTTTTAAAAACATTTAGATAGTTTACATAGAAAATACAAGTCAGCCGGATGTAACGAGGTCAGCCGGATGTAACGAGGTCAGCCGGATGTAACGAGGTCAGCCGGATGTAACGAGGTCAGCGCGATGTCGTGATTTCAGCGGGATGTAATGATGTCGCACCAACAACAACAAAAACTATAGTGTCTAATAAAACAAGTGTTACTCATTAATACATTTACTTTACAACAGCCAGTGTGCTCTCCACCTCTCAGGCAGCTTGTGAAAGACAGCATGGATGGAATGCAATAATTGACTAATATTTGCCATATTGTAATCATTCTCATGTCATCATCATTTATTCCAACAACACTGTTTCCATCATCATTTGTTGCAATAAAGTTTGACCCCAAAAAATCCCCGCCTGTCGAACAGATGACAATGTTGTCGTCTGCCACTTCCATTGCAGCTGTCACAATGATTTTATTTTGTGACATTGCATTTGACGGAAGAACCTGGGTCAATGGAAACCTGCCTTGTGTGTCTCTCTCTCTCTCTCTCTCTCTGTGTATGTGTGTGTGTCTTTCTCTCTGTGTGTGTCTCTCTCTCTGTGTGTGTCTCTCTTTCTGTGTGTGTGTCTCTCTCTCTGTGTGTGTGTATCCACTCCAGAATGTGTATGTAGGTGTGTATTAAGACAGTGTGTGTATGTAGGTGTGTATTAAGACAGTGTGTGTATGTAGGTGTGTATTAAGACAGTGTGTGTATGTAGGTGTGTATTAAGACAGTGTGTGTATGTAGGTGTGTATTAAGACAGTGTGTGTATGTAGGTGTGTATTAAGACAGTGTGTGTATGTAGGTGTGTATTAAGACAGTGTGTGTATGTAGGTGTGTATTAAGACAGTGTGTGTATGTAGGTGTGTATTAAGACAGTGTGTGTATGTAGGTGTGTATTAAGACAGTGTGTGTATGTAGGTGTGTATTAAGACAGTGTGTGTATGTAGGTGTGTATTAAGACAGTGTGTGTATGTAGGTGTATTAAGACAGTGTGTGTATGTAGGTGTGTATTAAGACAGTGTGTGTATGTAGGTGTGTATTAAGACAGTGTGTGTATGTAGGTGTGTATTAAGACAGTGTGTGTATGTAGGTGTGTATTAAGACAGTGTGTGTATGTAGGTGTGTATTAAGAAGTGTGTGTATGTAGGTGTGTATTAAGACAGTGTGTGTATGTAGGTGTGTATTAGGAAGTGTGTGTATGTAGGTGTGTATTAAGACAGTGTGTGTATGTAGGTGTGTATTAGGAAGGTGTGTGTATGTAGGTGTGTATTAAGACAGTGTGTGTATGTAGGTGTGTATTAAGACAGTGTGTGTATGTAGGTGTGTATTAAGACAGTGTGTGTATGTAGGTGTGTATTAGGAAGTGTGTATGTATGTAGGTGTGTATTATTGGGAAGGTGTGTGTATGTAGGTGTGTATTAAGACAGTGTGTGTGTAGGTGTGTATTAGGTGTGTGTATGGTGTGTATTAGGAAGGTGTGTGTATGTAGGTGTGTATTAAGACAGTGTGTGTATGTAGGTGTGTATTGGGAAGGTGTGTGTATGTAGGTGTGTATTAAGACAGTGTGTGTATGTAGGTGTGTATTAGGAAGGTGTGTGTATGTAGGTGTGTATTAAGACAGTGTGTGTATGTAGGTGTGTATTAGGAAGGTGTGTGTATGTAGGTGTGTATTAAGACAGTGTGTGTATGTAGGTGTGTATTAGGAAGGTGTGTGTATGTAGGTGTGTATTAAGAAGTGTGTGTATGTAGGTGTGTATTAGGAAGGTGTGTGTATGTAGGTGTGTATTAAGACAGTGTGTGTATGTAGGTGTGTATTAGGAAGTGTGTGTATGTAGGTGTGTATTAAGACAGTGTGTGTATGTAGGTGTGTATTAAGACAGTGTGTGTATGTAGGTGTGTATTAGGAAGGTGTGTGTATGTAGGTGTGTATTAAGACAGTGTGTGTATGTAGGTGTGTATTAGGAAGGTGTGTGTATGTAGGTGTGTATTAAGACAGTGTGTGTATGTAGGTGTGTATTGGGAAGGTGTGTGTATGTAGGTGTGTATTAAGAAGTGTGTGTATGTAGGTGTGTATTAGGAAGTGTGTGTATGTAGGTGTGTATTAGGAAGGTGTGTGTATGTAGGTGTGTATTAAGACAGTGTATGTAGGTGTGTATTAGGAAGGTGTGTGTATGTAGGTGTGTATTAGGAAGGTGTGTGTATGTAGGTGTGTATTAAGACAGTGTGTGTATGTAGGTGTGTATTAAGACAGTGTGTGTATGTAGGTGTGTATTAGGAAGGTGTGTGTATGTAGGTGTGTATTAAGACAGTGTGTGTATGTAGGTGTGTATTAGGAAGGTGTGTGTATGTAGGTGTGTATTAGGAAGGTGTGTGTATGTAGGTGTGTATTAAGAAGGTGTGTGTATGTAGGTGTGTATTAAGACAGTGTGTGTATGTAGGTGTGTATTAAGACAGTGTGTGTATGTAGGTGTGTATTAAGACAGTGTGTGTATGTAGGTGTGTATTAGGAAGGTGTGTGTATGTAGGTGTGTATTAAGACAGTGTGTGTATGTAGGTGTGTATTAGGAAGGTGTGTGTATGTAGGTGTGTATTAGGAAGGTGTGTGTATGTAGGTGTGTATTAGGAAGTGTGTGTATGTAGGTGTGTATTAGGAAGTGTGTGTATGTAGGTGTGTATTAAGACAGTGTGTGTATGTAGGTGTGTATTAGGAAGGTGTGTGTATGTAGGTGTGTATTAAGAAGTGTGTGTATGTAGGTGTGTATTAGGAAGGTGTGTGTATGTATGTATTAGTGTGTATGTATTAGGAAGGTGTGTGTATGTAGGTGTGTATTAGGAAGGTGTGTGTAGTAGGTGTGTATTAAGACAGTGTGTGTATGTAGGTGTGTATTAGGAAGGTGTGTGTATGTAGGTGTGTATTAGGAAGGTGTGTGTATGTAGGTGTGTATTAAGACAGTGTGTGTATGTAGGTGTGTATTAGGAAGGTGTGTGTATGTAGGTGTGTATTAGGAAGGTGTGTGTATGTAGGTGTGTATTAGGAAGGTGTGTATGTAGGTGTGTATTAAGACAGTGTGTGTATGTAGGTGTGTATTAGGAAGGTGTGTATGTAGGTGTGTATTAAGACAGTGTGTGTATGTAGGTGTGTATTAGGAAGGTGTGTGTATGTATGTATTAGGAAGGTGTGTGTATGTAGGTGTGTATTAGGAAGGTGTGTGTATGTAGGTGTGTATTAGGAAGGTGTGTGTATGTAGGTGTGTATTAAGACAGTGTGTATGTAGGTGTGTATTAAGAAGTGTGTGTATGTAGGTGTGTATTAAGACAGTGTGTGTATGTAGGTGTGTATTAAGACAGTGTGTGTATGTAGGTGTGTATTAGGAAGGTGTGTGTATGTAGGTGTGTATTAAGACAGTGTGTGTATGTAGGTGTGTATTAGGAAGGTGTGTGTATGTAGGTGTGTATTAGGAAGGTGTGTGTATGTAGGTGTGTATTAGGAAGTGTGTGTATGTAGGTGTGTATTAAGACAGTGTGTGTATGTAGGTGTGTATTAAGACAGTGTGTGTATGTAGGTGTGTATTAAGACAGTGTGTGTATGTATGTATTAGGAAGGTGTGTATGTAGGTGGAAGACAGTGTGTGTATGTAGGTGTGTATTAGGAAGGTGTGTGTATGTAGGTGTGTATTAGGAAGTGTGTGTATGTATGTAGGAAGGTGTGTATTAGGTGGAAGGTGTGTGTATGTAGGTGTGTATTAGGAAGGTGTGTGTATGTAGGTGTGTATTAAGACAGTGTGTGTATGTAGGTGTGTATTAGGAAGGTGTGTGTATGTAGGTGTGTATTAGGAAGTGTGTGTATGTAGGTGTGTATTAGGAAGGTGTGTGTATGTAGGTGTGTATTAGGAAGGTGTGTGTATGTAGGTGTGTATTAGGAAGGTGTGTGTATGTAGGTGTGTATTAGGAAGGTGTGTGTATGTAGGTGTGTATTAAGACAGTGTGTGTATGTAGGTGTGTATTAGGAAGGTGTGTGTATGTAGGTGTGTATTAGGAAGGTGTGTGTATGTAGGTGTGTATTAGGAAGGTGTGTGTATGTAGGTGTGTATTAGGAAGGTGTGTGTATGTAGGTGTGTATTAAGACAGTGTGTGTATGTAGGTGTGTATTAGGAAGGTGTGTGTATGTAGGTGTGTATTAGGAAGGTGTGTGTATGTAGGTGTGTATTAGGAAGGTGTGTGTCTGTCCCTCTGTCTTTGTTAACTCTCCATTCAGAGTGAGAGAACACTGACAGTTCATTACAGCTCCTGGCTCGGAGTTCACTGGCGTTTGTTTACGATTATGACTTCTCCTTAACGAGGACTGCGGCATCTTGCTAATTACACTGCTAGGCTAATGAGCCTCTCTCCAGTTAGCGGGAGCTCCATAAAACGCTCCTTTTGTTTGGGGTTTTGGCTTTTTAAATTACGCCAATCAAAGAGTCCTGCCTGCTCCTTCCTCTACTGCGAGATACGCACATACAAGACCCAGGCCCTCGTGTGTGTGTGTGTGTGTGTGTGTGTGTGTGTGTGTGTGTGTGTGTGTGTGTGTGTGTGTGTGTGTGTGTGTGTGTGTGTGTGTGTGTGTGTGTGTGTGTGTGTGTGTGTGTGTGTGTGTGTGTGTGTGTGTGTGTGTGTGTGTGTGTGTGTGTGTGTGTGTGTGTGTGCGAGTGTGTGTGCGAGTGTGTGTGCGAGTGCGAGAGAAGTCCAACCGATCCCCACTGTGTCCTGGCTGGTTGGTCTCAGTGTGACAGCGGGCCACTACTTTTAATGGCCTACTCCAGTCCTCAGTGCTCCCTGCTCACTCAAGATGGCAGGTGGCTTTATGGAGGAAAGAGACTGAAGGAGATGATACATGTCCCAGAGGTGGACAGCTATAGAACAATGCATCCTTCTGTATCAGGGTTTTAAAGGGAAGCTGCTGTAGATTAAAGGAGCTGTTCCTGCCGTTTAGATCATCACATTCCTTGTACGTGTTGGGTCTTTCTCAGGCCTAATGTAGATGGGAAATGGTGCATGCCTGCTGTTTGGGGGGGGGGGTCATGCATGCACACACACAAGTGTGTTCCTATAGCAGGTGTTCTAAGAGTGGGGCCACACCACTGGCACTTGAACCAATGGGCCGAAGGGACAGAGAGACACATGTTGATACACTACATTAAACACACTCTCTACCTTGGCTGCCATCACACAGGAAACAGCAGGGGACCCCATTTATAGGTGCACCTGCCATCCACTCCACCACAACACACATGTATGTACATGGGGTTAGGGGGAAGGCATTAGTGGACATACCTGGTGGACACACAGAGTGGGTTGCTGTGTTTTGGGCTTGGGGGGAGATGTTGCTCCATCCAGACTCACATACAGCATTGTCATGGGGAGATGTACTGTACCCCCACACTGTAGTGTTAGCTGTTACCATATAGGACAACACACCCTGGGATATCACTGGACGCCATACAGGAACGATACGTTATCTAGAGACATGGGCTCTGATACCATACAGGAACGATACCTTATCTAGAGACATGGGCTCTGATACCATACAGGAACGATACCTTATCTAGAGACATGGGCTCTGATACCATACAGGAACGATACCTTATCTAGAGACATGGGCTCTGATACCATACAGGAACGATACCTTATCTAGAGACATGGGCTCTGATACCATACAGGAACGATACGTTATCTAGAGACATGGGCTCTGATACCATACAGGAACGATACCTTTATCTAGAGACATGGGCTCTGATACCATACAGGAACGATACCTTATCTAGAGACATGGGCTCTGATACCATACAGGAACGATACCTTATCTAGAGACATGGGCTCTGATACCATACAGAACGATACCTTATCTAGAGACATGGGCTCTGATACCATACAGGAACGATACCTTGTCTAGAGACATGGGCTCTGATACCATACAGAACGATACCTTATCTAGAGACATGGGCTCTGATACCATACAGGAACGATGCCTTATCTAGAGACATGGGCTCTGATACCATACAGGAACGATACCTTATCTAGAGACATGGGCTCTGATACCATACAGGAACGATACCTTATCTAGAGACATGGGCTCTGATACCATACAGGAACGATACCTTATCTAGAGACATGGGCTCTGATACCATACAGGAACGATACCTTATCTAGAGACATGGGCTCTGATACCATACAGGAACGATACCTTATCTAGAGACATGGGCTCTGATACCATACAGGAACGATACCTTATCTAGAGACATGGGCTCTGATACCATACAGGAACGATACCTTATCTAGAGACATGGGCTCTGATACCATACAGGAACGATACCTTATCTAGAGACATGGGCTCTGATACCATACAGGAACGATACATTATCTAGAGACATGGGCTCTGATACCATACAGGAACGATACCTTATCTAGAGACATGGGCTCTGATACCACCTTATCTAGAGACATGGGCTCTGATACCATACAGGAACGATACCTTATCTAGAGACATGGGCCTGATACTATACAGGAACGATACGTTATCTAGAGACATGGGCTCTGATACCATACAGGAACGATACCTTATCTAGAGACATGGGCTCTGATACCATACAGGAACGATACGTTATCTAGAGACATGGGCTCTGATACCATACAGGAACGATACCTTATCTCTAGAGACATGGGCTCTGATACCATACAGGAACGATACCTTATCTAGAGACATGGGCTCTGATACCATACAGGAACGATACCTTATCTAGAGACATGGGCTCTGATACCATACAGGAACGAATCGTTATCTAGAGACATGGGCTCTGATACCATACAGGAACGATACCTTATCTAGAGACATGGGCTCTGATACCATACAGGAACGATACATATCTAGAGACATGGGCTCTGATACCATACAGGAACGATACCTTATCTAGAGGAACATGGGCTCTGATACCATACAGGAACGATCGTTATCTAGAGACATGGGCTCTGATACTATACAGGCTCTGATACCATACAGGAACGATCGTTATCTAGAGACATGGGCTCTGATACCATACAGAACGATACCTTATCTAGAGACATGGGCTCTGATACCATACAGGAACGATACGTTATCTAGAGACATGGGCTCTGATACCATACAGGAACGATACCTTATCTAGAGACATGGGCTCTGATACCATACAGGAACGATACGTTATCTAGAGACATGGGCTCTGATACCATACAGGAACGATACCTTATCTAGAGACATGGGCTCTGATACCATACAGGAACGATACCTTATCTAGAGACATGGGCTCTGATACCATACAGGAACGATACGTTATCTAGAGACATGGGCTCTGATACCATACAGGAACGATACCTTATCTAGAGACATGGGCTCTGATACCATACAGGAACGATACGTTATCTAGAGACATGGGCTCTGATACCATACAGGAACGATACCTTATCTAGAGACATGGGCTCTGATACCATACAGGAACGATACGTTGATCTAGAGACATGGGCTCTGATACCATACAGGAACGATACCTTATCTAGAGACATGGGCTCTGATACCATACAGGAACGATACCTTATCTAGAGACATGGGCTCTGATACCATACAGGAACGATACCTTATCTAGAGACATGGGCTCTGATACCATACAGGAACGATACCTTATCTAGAGACATGGGCTCTGATACCATACAGGAACGATACCTTATCTAGAGACATGGGCTCTGATACCATACAGGAACTGATACCATACAGGAACATCTATCTAGAGACATGGGCTCTGATACAGGAACCATCAGAGACACAGGAACGATACGTTATCTAGAGACATGGGCTCTGATACCATACAGGAACGATACCTTATCTAGAGACATGGGCTCTGATACCATACAGGAACGATACCTTATCTAGAGACATGGGCTCTGATACCATACAGGAACGATACCTTATCTAGAGACATGGGCTCTGATACCATACAGGAACGATACGTTATCTAGAGACATGGGCTCTGATACCATACAGGAACGATACCTTATCTAGAGACATGGGCTCTGATACCATACAGGAACGGGATTACAGGAACGACCGTTATCTAGAGACATGGGCTCTGATACCATACAGGAACGATACCTTATCTAGAGACATGGGCTCTGATACCATACAGGAACGATACCTTATCTAGAGACATGGGCTCTGATACCATACAGGAACGATACCTTATCTAGAGACATGGGCTCTGATACCATACAGGAACGATACCTTATCTAGAGACATGGGCTCTGATACCATACAGGAACGATACGTTATCTGAGACATGGGCTCTGATACCATACAGGAACGATACCTTATCTAGAGACATGGGCTCTGATACCATACAGGAACGATACCTTATCTAGAGACATGGGCTCTGATACCATACAGGAACGATACGTTATCCAGAGACATGGGCTCTGATACCATACAGGAACGATACCTTATCTAGAAGACATGGGCTCTGATACCATACAGGAACGATACCTTATCTAGAGACATGGGCTCTGATACCATACAGGAACGATACCTTATCTGATACCATACATACGTTATCTAGAGACCATACAGGAACGATACCTTATCTAGAGACATGGGCTCTGATACCATACAGGAACGATACCTTATCTAGAGACATGGGCTCTGATACCATACAGAACGATACGTTATCTAGAGACATGGGCTCTGATACCATACAGGAACGATACCTTATCTAGAGACATGGGCTCTGATACCATACAGGAACGATACCTTATCTAGAGACATGGGCTCTGATACCATACAGGAACGATACCTTATCTAGAGACATGGGCTCTGATACCATACAGGAACGATACCTTATCTAGAGACATGGCTCTGATACCATACAGGAACGATACCTTATCCCTAGAGACATGGGCTCTGGATACCATACAGGAACGATACCTTATCTAGAGACATGGGCTCTGATACCATACAGGAACGATACGTTATCTAGAGACATGGGCTCTTGATACCATACAGGAACGATACCTTATCTAGAGACATGGGCTCTGATACCATACAGGAACGATACCTATCTAGAGACATGGGCTCTGATACCATACAGGAACGATACCTTATCTAGAGACATGGGCTCTGGATAATTATTGCTGGTGAACGATAATGCTATCTTAGAGACATGGGCTCTGATACCATACAGGAACGAGACCCATTCAGAGACATGGGCTCTGATACCATAAGCAGGAACGATACCTTATCTAGAGACATGGGCTCTGATACCATACAGGAACGATACCTTATCTAGAGACATGGGCTCTGATACCATACAGGAACGATACCTTATCTAGAGACATGGGCTCTGATACCATACAGGAACGATACCTTATCTAGAGACATGGGCTCTGATA